>NW_017731411.1:2200585-2218085 GCF_001890085.2 Hipposideros armiger | reverse complement strand
TAATTTTTGGAGTTAGGTAATAGATACATTAAGTTCATTATAATTTTCTGCCTACTTTTCAATATGTTTTAAATTTTCTACAGTAAAAGGTTAAGAAAAACTTGGAAGCAACCAAGATGCCCATCTGTAGGTGAAGGGATAAATAAACTGTGGCACATCCAAACAATGAAATAGTATTTAGCACTAAAAAGAAATGAGATATCAAGCCATGAAAAGATATGGAGGAAACTTAAATGCATATTATTAAACATTAGAAACCAATTTAAAACCATATATATGCATACTGTATGATTCCAGCTATATGGCATTTTGGAAAAGGCAAAACTATGGGGGCAGTAAAAAGATCAGTGGTTGCCAGGGGTTTGGAGAGAGGTGAGGGATGAATAGACAGTGAAACTATTCTGTATGTACTATAATTATGGCTACATGTCATTATACATTTATTTGTCCAACCCCATAGAATGTGCAGCACCAAATGAACCCTAATGTATGCTGTAGACTTTGGGTGACTAGGGCGTGTCAGTGTAGGTTCATTAATTGTAACGAATGTCCCACTCTACTGGGGATGTTGATAGTGAGGGAGGCTGTGCCTGTGGGAGAGGAAGGAGAATATGTGAAATCTCTGTTACTTCTTCTCAGTTTTACCGTGACCCTAAAACTACTCTGAAAAATAAATAAGGTCTTAAAATACACGCATTCTTACAAAAGCAACATCATTAGGGAAATACAAATTAAAACCATCATGAGATACAAACACATACCTGTGAGAAGGGCAAACGATAATAATAAAAGACAACAGTAGATTATAGAGCAACTGGAACTCTCATCTCACTGTACAAATGCAACAATGATAAGTTACTTTGAAAAACAATTTGACTATTTCTATAAAGTCAAACATACACTTACCCTATGATGAGCAATTCCATTCCTGGACATTTACCCAAAACAAATAAAAACATATGTTCACACAAAAACCTGTATGAAAATGTTTATAGTGACTATTTAGAATTTCCCCAAACTCGAAACAACCCAAATGTCTTTCAACTTATGAGTGAATAAATCAAATGCAGGGCTTCCAGACAATAACTATTCACCAATAAAAAGGAATGAAATACTAATCCACACAACAAACAGCTTGGGTAAATCTCAAAATTATTATGCTAAGAGAAAGAAACTCAACTCAAAAGGCTACATACTGTATGACTTCATTTTTATGACATTCTAGAAAAGGCAAAACTGTGGGGCCAGTGGGTGGGGGTGAGGTTGATGATAAAGAGGCATTAGGGAATTTTAGGGGGTGATGGAACTGTTCTATATCTTAATTTGTGGTTACAAAATAGTATGACTTGTTAAAACCCATAGAATGATCCCATTTTAAAAGAGTGAATTTGCTCTATGTAAATTATACCAACATTATTTTCAAGTTAAAAACTCAAATAACTGAGAGATAACACTAGGCGGAAAGCCCAATGACATTAAAATGAGGTCAGTTAACCAACTGGTTGTATGGGTGTTACGACCCTTCCTGATTTTGGAGAACAAATGTTAAAAACTGTGGAGTGCTGGGACTTGTGAAGGGAGAAAAGGGGAGATTGGCAGGGGACCAGCTGGTGAAGCTTCCTCTTGTGACTGAGGCCAGCCCGTTCCAGTTCATCTGGGCAAACTCACATCAAACCATTCATTTGCTAATGATTTGTAGAGCGCAGCTTATGGGGAGCACTTGTGCCCTGCCCCCAGCTTCACATACTTCTGTGCTCAATAAATTCTTTTCCGTGATTTGCCAGAAAAACATTCCAAAACCAAAATTACACATAATAGGTATATGGAGCCCTGTGACTAAGTCCTGCTTAAGTGAAAAGCCTGGTGCAACCCGGCCCTAAGCGTCCTTCCGGGGGTGTTCGTACACCCGTGGTGGGAGAAGGCAGCACGCAGAGCCTGAACTCTGGGGCTGGGTCCAGGCCGCACCACCGATGGGCAATGTCCCTTCATGTCTTGTTGGCAAGTCTGTTTTGCCACCCATCAAATGGAAATATTAGTTGTTTTGAGCAACAAAGCAAATTCTGTATTTGTAACCGATTTGCAAACTGAAAAATGTTATTGATGCGGGGACGCAAGGGCCCGGCTGAATCCTCTCAGAGGTACCCTGCGCTCCCCACCCTCCTCTGGACTGGCAGACCCTTTGTTCCATCATTTTTACATCTGTGATATGATACCGCGCCTCCTCTGAAGGATCCGGGTTTCCACTAATGCAGCCCTAACAATGGCTCCGATGAAAGAGATAAGCGAAGAGGCCAGAGGGTCTCCGGAAAGAAAGGAAGCTTGTAGCTTTTCAAGTTCAATGAGGCTTAGGAGGTTGGAAGGCTCTCCACAGAACGGCCTGTTTAAATGAACGCCAAGGATTCAAAGCCTGTGCTGTTCCCAGACCTCTGACCACTTTCAGCCATCCTGGGAATGTGTGTGTTTACCCGTGTCTCGCTCCCTTCTCGAGTCATTATTCCACTCCTGAGTCCTGGATTCCTGAATCTGTAAGGACCCAAATAGAATTACCTGGAAGATCTGGCTGAGGTCAGCCCTCGGACCCCAGGGCAGCAGGTGCAGCCCGCGCCTCCATTCCCAGCCCCAGGGACTTCATGTATGCTAATGTTGGGGCGGTCAGGCCAGAAACAATAGAGCGTCTTAATCCCCAGGCGAGGGAGGGGGTGAGCCCTCATCCACACCCTCCCCCTGCTAAAGCCTCTGCAGAATAGAAATCCTGCACTGGCCAGGGACTCTTTCTTCAAAATGTGCAGCCCTGGAGGGAGCTGCCAGAGGGGAGATGGTGGGCCGGAGCCTTGGCTCAGCCCGGTGCTGCGGAGGCTGAGGAGGAACCTTCAGGGGCTCCTGTTCCTTGGTGAAAACCGAAGCAAGCCCTGGGGGGGGGGGGGGGGAGGCGAGGACGTAGAGGTCTGAATAAGCAGTGCAGGCATCAGCCTCCAAGCCGCACTTATTTATGATTTATTCGACCTAAGCACAGAACTTCGTAACAAAACCCCAGCTTCTTACCCCACTTGGTGCTGAACTCTTAAGACAAGTCACTCTCCCTTTGGTGACTGAGACAGCGCTGCTCCCTCCGAAAATCCACAGCGGAAGGGAAGTGGCTTCTATCTGTCTGAAAGGTTTGGATGAAGTCTCCACTACCACCACCCAGGAGACCAGGGGTTCTATCTTTCAAACGAGGTGGTGGAAACCGTCTATTTTATATTTACTCTTTAGATTGCATAGATCAGCCACTTGCTAGGCGCTGGGGGTTTAAAGATGGAAAATGTGTGGTCCCTGATATCCCCAAAAGATTCTGCCCCTTCCAGCTCTTCTCTCATCCCACAGAACTAAACCTTCAAAGTGCATATATTTTACTCTAATGAAAGAAAAAGTACAATGCAGCCTGCATACAAATTAGGGAAGTTTACAAGTACAGTCTCACATTGTTCAGGTTTTGCCAATATTTCCAGTTCTTTCTTTGTCTTCCTCCTTCCAGACGCTTTAAAGACCCGTTCTTCCGCTGAATTCGGCGATTACTGTTTCGGCCTCAGGTGAAGACTGCTGTCCCAACACACCCCTTTGATACTGATCCCAGAATTTCCCTGGATTTAATGCCCCTTTTCTGGCCACACAGCTTCCTTTAAAACAGGAGGAAGTGGCATTAGGTAAACACGGAGGCTCTTCCAGGTCTGAGATTCCACGACCCTGGAGCCGTGCAAAGCCCTTGTGTACTCCAGCGAGAGGTGTGTATACCAGGTATTTTATGCCACTTTTGCTTCACCCCAGAGACAATAACAGAACTGAGCTTTAAGACTAAACATTTTTCCCGATGCCTTCTTATCTCCAGGAAGACTCGTTTTCCTAGACACTACCACCCTAACCAGGGTGAGAGACTCTCTTGGCTGGCTAGGGCTCTCGCACTGGATCCAGAGCAGCACGACCTTCTTCCGAACATCTTGGCTGTGACTAAGTTTGAGTCACAGTCCGCCCAACCGCCTCCTAGGTGGGGCTTGAGGACCTGCGCAGAAGACCTCCCTCCATGGAAAGCTGCAGGGAGATGCCAGAGGCCACCGCCCACTTGCCCTTCTGCTACTGGGAGAGTCAGGTCCATTATTTTCTAATGTTTTCAGATTCAAATTTATCATGTAAATTAGGAAATCACCATTAGGTCATTTTCCTATCCCCTCAGGGGCTGAAGTGGGATCAATGTATGTTCTCCAGGTCTTTGTTCTCCCCTGGGTTAAATAATATAAGGGATGGGGCTTTTATTCTTGAGAAAGTATTATTGGGAAATACAACAACCAAGTCAACACAGAAATAAGTATGTTCAGAGAGTAACCAGTGCTGGGAAGAAAACCAACAGTGATGTCATGCAGAATGACAGGGCAGCAGTGCGTTGGAGAGGGGAGTAGGGAGAAGGCACTTCAATGGGTAACCATGGAAAGAAACCCTCTCCGAGGTGACTTTTGAGCTGAGTATTGAACAAGAAGGATTCACCTTTGTGAAGCCCTGGGGGCAGAGCTTGCCCAGCAGAATGTGGAGTAAGTGTAAAAGTCATTGTAAGGAGATAGCTGGGAAATAAGTAGAAGTGGAGTCCCCAGCCCCACTCATTGGAAGGTTTGACCAGGATGGGAAGATCTCCCTGAGGGGCTCACTCATGTGACTGGCAAGTTGTTGCTGCTGCCTGTGGGGAGAGGCCTCAATCCCCACTCCATGGGCCTCTCCATAGGGCTGCTTGAGTGTCCTCATGACATGGCTGGTGAGTGATCTGAGAGAACAAGAAAAACTGCAGCATCTCAGAAGTCACACACCACTATTTCTGCAGTGATCTATCAATCACACAGGTCAGCCTTTGGGTCTACAAAAAGCGTGTCCTGGGAGGTGAGGTTCATGAAGGCCAGCCACAGGTCTATTTGCTTATCTGTACTGAAAGATGCTCAAACTGGATAATTTCTGAAGTCTTTCCTAAGCCAGATACTTTATGGTGATAACTTCCATGAATCCCCATGTTCTCAAAGGGATTCTAGTTTTAATTATGTCATTACTCTGATATGAGTGAAGGGCATGACAAGATGCTTAAGAGGAGTAGGATGAATCTCATGGGCCCCTTAAATCAGACCACAAAAGATGCTACAAGGCTTACACTAAAGCTGACACAACCTTAACTGAGGGGGGAAAAATAAAGCTGTAGACCTTTCTGACTCACCTAGTTATGATGAACTTTGCCAAGACTGAGTCCTTATTAAATATTCCTACACACCAGTGCTGTCTTTGCTGTTGCTCCTGGGACTTCTCCAAGCCACACACATACCAGTGTTATCAGCGGGGAAATGTTATGAGAGGGCAGCCTGACAGTGTGGCATTGTCCTGTGGGATTTATGACCAGGTTTCAACAAATGACCTTTTCTCCCATTTGTTTTTCCCTGGGGCAGTCGCTACGCCTGAACGCAGGCTCATGGGGGATGTTTGGGAACACCTGCTTTCAGATTGCTTTTCTGTCGAGTCTCCAACATTTCTGGGCACTTCTTTCCACTCTTGATTGGCACTGTCCTGGCAGTGTCCTACAGATGGAATGTTGTTTTAGGGAAGTCCTGCGGGGGTTGGCAGTGGAAGTCCTTGTGAGGAGCAGCTGTGATTTGTGGCAGAGAATGTTTCATAGTTGAATTTGCCCTGGCACAACTCCTTGTGCAACTCAGCATGGGATGGAATAACGCTGTAAAATCTGGGGAAAGGAGAAGAGAGGATTGTATGTTGGCCAGGGTTAAGGGGAAAAAAATCTTTCAAAGTTACAAACACATTCTTAAGGAAATACATCATTGAATTGCTTATGATTTTGTTAGAAAACTGGGGTTCAGATCCTGATGTCTGACTCTCCATGTCTTAGACAGAGACACATAATCTCTATGCTTCAGTTTTCTCATCTCTTAAGTAGAGATGAATATCCTTATTTGCCTCACATGGTTGCTGTGAGGGTCAGATGATAGTTACAGTTATTAAAAAGAACTTACGAATGTGTTAACCGTTGTGCAGGGGGCAACCATATAGTAGGAAATGGCTTTGCAATCAGCCAGCTCTGGGTTCAAGTTCAGATTCTGCAATTTAGCTGTGACTTAGTCACACGCTTCTTGAACTTCAATGTGTGCCTGAATCACCTGGTGTTCATGTTGTGATGCAGATTTTGATTCAGGGTCTGGGGGGAGGCCTGAGGGTCTGCATTTCCAGGGGGTGCCTGTACTGCTGACCCCACTCTGAGGACCAAGGCACTAGGCTCCCTAGGCTCCCTAGGCCAGTGGTTCTCAGCTCTGGTTGCCCATTGGCACCACTGGGAACTGAAAAAAGCTTCAATGCCTAGATTGCATCTTAGTTAAATCCAAATCTCTGAGGATGGAATGCAGCATCAGGTGTTTTTGTTTGTTTGTTTTTGTTTTTTTTGCTAAGACTTGCTATATTAATCTGCAAAACAGGAAAGAATAGTCTTCCCCTCATAGGCCTGTACTGGGATTCAAGTTTTATAGGTATTTTTCCACAGTGTCTGTTTATTTTTAAAAACTATCGAGAATTTATAAATATGATTGTGTTTTTGAACTTACAGAGCACTTTTAGATGTGTCATCTCACTTACTTCTCAAAATAGCCCTGGGAGATAGCTCTATTTTCTGACTCTGAGGGGTAGGGAGCCTGCACAGCCCACAGCCAAGAGACGGTACAGCCGGGACTTGACCCCTAGACTCCCCTCTTGTTTCAATGAACTACTTTGTGCCTACCTATGGCTCTAGTAATGTCAAGTATTACCTAAAAGCCTCTTTCTTGCGATGTAAACATGCCTACGTGGAGTATCGCCACAAAAGTACCTGTCCATTACTGAATTTCCTTCACTTGGTATCATTCTGAATTCGAAATAGTGAGGTCTGTGTCACATGTGGAATATACTTCCTTCATTCTTCAAAGAGAAGAGAGGATTTTAAATACACCAGTATGAAAACTGTGTCTATCCAACCAGCTCCAGAAATTGATCTCACTTTTTTGCTGAAGGAAGCGATGCCAATACAGGGCTGAGGTAGGATGAAGCAAAGAGAAATGGCCCCTTTGGAGGGAAGGCATCCCTTTTGCTCCTCAGTTTTTAAAGTTGGGAAGTAGCACTTTGGAGCCTTCTCAGCTCCCCATGGTGCCCTCTGACCTGCACCATTCATTTGCCCTCTCCCCCATCTTGAGGATGTAGGAAGAGATGAAGAGAAACCAGTGTGATCTCACTTTTTAAAAAATCTTAGATGGATAATGATCATCTATCTTTTCCTAAGCTCTGAAAAAAAAATTTTTTTGGCGGGGGGTTGCGGGGGGAAAGCAGGGGCAATTCCTAAAAGGAGATGTGGTCTTTGTTTGTTCCAGGGCTGAGGTTAGCCATGGAAGCAGCGACTAGAAGTACGGATCTAAAAATCACGTAAGCAGCCTATTGGGATGAAATATTACTGGGATGAAATGTTTAAAAGCACCTGAACATGGCATGTACAGATCTCAGCAGATCCCATCAGAGGTTGGCATGGCACACTTAGAGATGCTCTCAGGGGATTTAAGGATTGGCACCCTGGAATGTTCCCCTTTCCTGTTTCCAGCCTGATGATTGAGCTAAATGGCTTTGGGGGGAAAATCTTCTGTTTGGCAACTTTACCAAGTAATGGATGGAAAATAGTGTTTTGGATGTAATTGACGCTTTTTTAGAATTGATAGAGACTAAGAGAGTCCGTATTTGTTTTGAAAAAGGGCATTAAATGGAAATACCTGTGTTATTTAAGAAGCCATTGGAACGCACAACACAGGGGAATTTATCTTCTAGTTGCTGACAACCTAATGTGTGTTTACTTTACTGTCATAGGCTTAGGATAATGGATGCAGAGCTGAAGAGGCTTTCATTTCTTCTTGGAGATCATCCCTCTTATGAAAATAAAATTTCCTCTTTCTAAGGCTGGAGAAATGCTAAGACACTTTGGATGTTCCCTTTTGCTCTAAGTCACCAGAACACCCATTTAACCAGTTACTGGATATTTTGATTAGACCAGGAGTAGATGCTTCTCCTTATGTGTGGATGGAACCATCCTTCCCCTAGTAGCAAGACCTTCTGGAAAGGGAGAGGGCAAGCTCTTGGCTCCTGTGATATGTGGCTTACAATTATTGCAACACGTCTGATGGGCTGAGATTGCCCAACTGAGGCCAGTTGGCAGAAGATGAGCATATTGGTCCCTGAGGGGAAATTACCGTAAGAGTCAGGGTATTTTTATCTGGTGACCCCTGGTTTCATAGTAAGACCCATATCATCTTTTGCTGGCTGGTTCTGGGCTTATAGTAAAATATCTTCTGCTCTGGGCTCCCTGGAATAATGAGGATACTTTTGGGAAAGCATAACACTTTTTTTTGCACATGTGTGCTTTGTACACATATTATAAAAGAGCTGTAGTGCAGGAAGCCCAGATCAGCTTTGTTAGGGTCACCCACAGTGAGTGTAGCCCCTCTTCAAAGCTTGAAAGTAACATCTAAGCACTAACTGAAGACAGGACCTCTTGGTGGACCTGCCAGGCAATGGGTTTCTTATGGATGAGGCAACTGTGATCAGCACAGACTCCCTTGTAGCAGGCAAACTTCCTCATGGTTTTTGGATTTTTCATGGTAGGGAGAGAAGAATGCACTGCTTTCAATTTGTGGGATAAGCCCTGGGAGTCATAATCTGAACACATGAGAAATGCAATCTTAAGTTGCGCCCTCAGCCAGTGAAGTGGGACATGTCAATTATCCTTGCCTGTAGAGTAGCAGATTTCCCATAGGCATGTTTAATCAAGAGAGAGAGCAGCACACACTCCCACGGACCCTCTAACATCCTCTTTGCAAAGTTGTCTAACAGCAGCAGATTTCAAATAGTTACTGACACATTATGAATTATCAAATGTTAATTGTGTACCAGTATACAAGTCTTTGAAATAATTCCTGCCTCCATGGAACTTATACTCTAATGGGGGGAAAGAGATAATGAATAATAAACATAGTAAATAAATCATACAGTCTGTTGGAAGTGGCGAGTGCTGCAGAAAAACAGTAGAGCACAGTCAAGGGAATGAGGAGGTAGGCATAGTGGGACAGAGGTAAACATAGTGGGGAAGAGCAGTTGGCATATTGCAGTTTTGAAAAAGAGACTAGTTCTCATTGAGAAGGCACCATTTGAGAAAAGAGGTGAAAGAGGTGTGTAAAAAGTGGGGAAAGGGGGTTTACACAGAGCAAATGGCTGCTGGAAAGGCCCTCAAACAGGGGTGCTGGGCATATTTAATGAACAGCTAGGTGGCCAGTGTGACTGAAGCAAAGGAGAATAATAGGAAATGGTCCATGAAGGTAAATGGAGGTAAATGTCTTGCAAGTCATGGCAAGCGTGTGGGGTTTTCTCTGCATGCAATAACCACAAGAAGATTTTGACCAGAAGAGTGACATGTTCTGACATATATTTTAATACTGCATCACTCTCACTGTGATGCTGAAGGAGATTATTAGGGGTGGGGGGAAGGCTGGAAGCAAGGAGTCCAGTTAGAGGTTATTGCAGTGATGCAAGGGAGAGATGATGTGGTCTGGGTCACATGGTTGCATTAGAGATAGTGAGAGAATCTGATTCTGAGTATGTGTGGTGTGAGCTGTCCGTGCCCTCCCTGTTCCTCGGACCTATCCTCAGCATGTTGCAGACAACTTCCAGCTGCCCTGTATCTGCATCTTTCATTAGAGGGCTTTTTCTCAGGGCCTCAGAAAGTCACCTTGCTCACAGTGCCTCAGCAGGACCACTATTCATGGGCTCACGAGTTTCTGATTCATTGTCCTGGGACCCCACCTAATGTTGCTTCAGACCAAGGGACGCACTTTCTAGCAAAAGTGGAGGAACGTAGGCACATGATGGTGGAACCAGGTACCACATTTCCAGACCTGATGGAACAGTGGGGCAGCCTCTTGCAGGGCACAACCAGGTCCTCAGCATCATGGAGATGACGTTCTGCAGAATGAGGAACACTGTCCTTCAAGGTGTAGACTATTCTTCCATGAACCTCAACCTGTGGGCTCTGGACAAAGAGCATCAACAGCACCTGGGAGCATGTTAGAAATACAAAGTCCTAGGACCTGTCTCAAACTTTCTGTAGCAGATTCCTCTAGGCAGAGCCCAGGAGTAATGTGTTAATAAGCTTTCTAGATGACGCTGATGCAGACAGAATTACAAGGAGATTGCATTTGATGCCAGGCCCTCAATAGGTGGAACACACAAGGCCAGAAACCAAAGGGTAGAAGTAAGAGTGGCTTCTCTTACCGATCCCCCCAGTGACCCACTTTGGGAATTAATATTCCTGTCCCTGCATCTTCAGGCTCTGCTGAGTTACAGGTCCTGGTTCCCAGGAAAGTATTGGCTCCATCATGGAAGCATCCCACTGACCTTATAGCTATGGCCACCACCTGGTAATCTTGGGTTTTTTATACCAGTAGATCAGCAGGAAAAGGAGTAACTATTGACCCTAATTACTCTGAGGAAATAGGGTTGCTGTTGCATAATGGGAATGGGAAGGACTATGTCTGGAATATTAGGGAATTAGAGCAACCACAGCCTGACAAGAGCAGGGTCACCAGGGGCTCAGACTCCATCAGGGGAAGGGGTCTGGACCACCCCCACTCCCACTAGGTAGGCATCCTAAACGAGCAGAAATACTGGTTGAGAGTGTGGGGGGAATCTAGAATGGGTGGAATAGGAGGGAGATGACACTTAGCATTAGGAGCTTCGCCCTCAACTACAGTATCAAGACAATTAGTCCCTCTTATCCTCCTGCTGTATTCTTTTTCTTTTGTTTTTGTGGTAAAGAGATTGGAAGCAGTAGCCAGCTCGAAGAAGCAGTGGTAAGACAGAATGAGCTTAACATGAGGTATGAGTAGATCTCAATGGTGCAGTGGTTGGGCTATAATAGGCTCTGTCAGTGGCCTAACCATAACCATGGACCCTACTGCGTCAGGGTGCTCTGGATGACTTCCATCTACCAGGATTTGTGACTCTGAGCCTGGGGCCTTTCTTCTGAAACTGTGGAAAGGCACTTTGCCGTGCGAGAGGCGGATAGGGAGTGCTGAGAATTGGCATTCCCCAGCGGCCACTCCTAACCAATGACTGTTGAGAGTGGATGTATAAGTACCACAGCTTCCTCGCCGCTGGAGTGGGATATTTTACATGATTTCTCAGAATTTCCCCATGAAATTAAGCTCTAGTTGTCCACAAAAGCAGTTGGGTTAATAAGGTATCTATCTGCATCAGCCAGAATCAAATCAGAAGACAGAGCCACACAGTAATTTGAGCATGGAAAATTTCATGTAAAGAATTATTAACTGGGGTGTTGTCACTTTGTGAGGGGTGAAAAGTATAACTACTGCATTGTTTTGTACACCTGAAACTTAAAAAAAAAATTAACTATAAGAGCAGGTTTGAAGTAGCAGGGAATGGATAGTAAAATGTAAAGAGATCTCTAAAGAATATAAAAAAAGCAGATATAAAGAGCAACACCTACCCCTAAGCTTGAGGAAGAGCTCACAAAGAAGGAAAATATCTGGAATAAGAATCCCTCACCCTACCTGTGGCTCACTGGATGGTGGAGTCCCTGAGGTGCTATGCCATGGAAATTTCTCGAAATACACCCTCTGGGTTATCAGGGAAAACTGTCCAAGAGAGGTTCCATCCCTCAGAACTCACCTGAAAATTTTCTGAGTTGTTGCCAGGGGAAACTGTCATAGGGAGGTGCCTTAACGGTGGCATTCCATTCCAAGCTGTTCTAGGGAGTCCCAGGGAAAGCTTCTAGCCTCTGGGAGCTGCTGGTCACTATATGCTTCAAACTCTGGGCACTGGAGAAGCTGTCTGTGCTACAGGAGACTGAGTTGGATGCATTTGAATTTTGATTCAGAGTTTACTTTTAAGAAAATTCAAACTATGTTTTGAAAATAGAGCAAATGGGGTTTATGGTGGAATTGTTTTGGGATATGAGGAAAACAGAGAAGTCAAGAACAGTTCCAATGCTTTTGGCCGGAACAATGAGAAAAAGTTCATCTTTACAATGTTACGTTTTTCAATCCATGAATATGATATAGCTGTCCATTTTATTTGTAGCAGACTTTCAATCTTATATGGGATTTATTCCTAGGCATATAATAGTTTTGTAAGTAGGTATTTTTTAGATGTTATTTTCTAATTGTTGTTGGTATAAAGAACTACAGTTGACTTTTATATTCAATCATCTTGTTAATTTAATAATTTGCCCCCATATTTTTTGGATTTTCTCGTATAATCATACTATCTGTGAAAAATGAGTTTTTCTCTTCCTTTACAATCTCTATGCTTTATTTTTTTTCTCCTTCCCCTTTTTAAGGTAATGAGATATCTAGTTTGTTGTTGTATACAACAAGTAATTGTGAGTATCCCTGTTTTGTTCTCAACCTCAAAGAGAAAAGCTTTCATTATTTTGTTATTGGGTATAATTCTTACTGTAGGTTTATTGTACGTACTCTTTATCTTATTAAAGATATTCTTTTCTGTTGCCAGTTGCTAAGATGTTTTTTAACCTCAAATAGATGGTTAATGTTATCATATGTTTGTTTTTTTTCTTTTTGAGATGATCATATGATTTCTCTCCTTTGTTAATTTTCTCTCCAGGGTCTTGCTGAATAAAAAACTTCCATATGTACCTTGAAATCTTCCTGGAATATATCCTAGAAAGTGATGAATTCTCTACTGGGATCTACTCAATCTTATCGTTTGCCTCGCATTTCTGTGTCTCTCTGTGTCTCCCTCTTGTAGACCCTTTGAATGCATTGTTCTTTTGGGAGAACAAGTTCTTACATGAAGATGTATTCTTCCTATTCTCAGTGTATATTGTGTTAGTTTTATGCTCTCAGTCCTTCAGGCTCTTAGCCTCTGAGGATTTAAAACCCTTTCTTGGCAAAAAAGCCCTTGCTTATAAACAAAACTTTAATTTAAAAATTATTATACTATTTTATAGTTTTATGAGCCAACTCTAAAAGTAAAAAAGTGAAGTCTTTGACTTTTCATTTTCAGACTTTGGTCCTCTGTTGGGACAGCAAGCGCCAGTCTCAATATGTAGAATTTCTAATTTAAGTGCCAGAAAGCAAAAATGAAGCACTGAGCGCAAAACATAGTTACTTTTTTCAAAATATGGTACTGCTATTTGTTTACTGACTTCGATGGGGATGAAGATAGGAAGGGGCTCTAGGTAAGAATCTACTGCACTTTTCCAGATGACAAATGTTGGTGGCTTGGTCTAGAGAGATAACAGTGAAGAGAAGAGCAATAATTGTGGTCAAGGGATAATTAGAAAGTTAAATTAATTAAACTTGGTCTTTGATTAGATTATGTGGAGAAGTAAAGATGAAGAAGGCATCAAGAATGTGCTGAGATTCTGAGTGGACAGTGATCCCATTTTCTCAGAGATAGAAGAACAACAGAAGTTCAATTTTGAACATATTGAGGTTGAAGTGCCTAGAGGGATATCTACATGAAGATGTTTGATAATCAGCTGGGTACAGAGGGCTAACGCCTTGGGGAAGAAGCCTGGACTACAGGTGAAATCTGGCAGTGAACAGGGAGGTGCAGATTGAAGCTGTGGAAGTAGATGGGATGATCAAGAGAAAGAGAATAGTGAAAAGAATAAAACACTTAGGGCTGAACCCTGTGTGGTCCCAACTATTAAAGTAAAAATACCTTTAAGTGGAAAAGAAAAATCAGGTTAACAAACTATACATGCCATGTTATATATATATATATATATATATATATATATATATATATATATACACATATATATATACATATATATATATATATGTATGTATGTATTAGTGAAAATTTACATGTTTATACACAGGGTTCATTTTTAGTCAGTATGTACCCAACAGCATAATAGTCAAGAAAATTTAGTTAGTGCCCATGGTATAACAGTATTTTGAACATCACTTATTTATACATTATGTATTTATTGTTATTAAATTTTTCTATTTTTGTGTCTTATAATGTACATGATATATTTGTAGGCAATACATGTATTTTATTTATTTATTTCTTTGTATTTCTGTCTGATAACTTTTATTCCTAAATTTAAGTCAAATCTCTTCACAAACTCAGGTGAACTTTCTTAATTTTTAGATTTTATTTTTTTAATTCCTCTCCCTTCTCCCCCTCCCCTTTGGCAACCATCAGCTTGTTCTATATACTATGGGCCTGTTTCTGTTTTGTTTTGTTTATTCATTCATTTTTATTTAATTTCACATATAAGTGAGTTCATATAGATTTGTCTTTGCTTGATATTTTTCATTTAGGATAATATCTTCTAAGTGTATTTATGTTGTTGCAAATGGCAAGATTTTATTTTTTTTATTGTTGAATAATATTCCTCTGTGTGTGTGTGTGTATCTTTTTTATCCATTCATCTATTGAGGGACATCTAGGTTGCTTCCTCTCTTGGCTTTTACTAGTAATGCTGCAACAAACATAGGGGTACATATGTCTTTTCGAATTAGTGTTTTTGTTTTCTTCACATAAATACCCCAGAAGTGGAATTTCTGGATAGTATGGCAGCTGTACTTTTAATTTTTGAGGAATCTCCATACTGTTTTCCACAGTGCCTGTACTAATTTACAATCCCACCAACAGTGCACAAAACAAGTGTTCCCTTTTCTCCACTTTCTCACCAGCACTTATTTGTTGATTTATTAATGATAGCCATTCTGACAGGTGAGGTGATATCTCATTGTGGTTTTTATTTGCATTTCTCTGATGATTAGTGATGTTGAGCATCTTTTCATATGTCTGTTAGCTATCTGTATATCCTCTTAGGAGAAATGTCTATTTAGATCCTCTGCCGATTTTTAAATTGGACCTTTTCTTTTGGTGTTAAGTTATATGAGTTCTTCATATATCTTGGATATTAACCCTTTATCAGATGTATCATTTACAAATATCTTCTCCCATTCAGTATGTTGCCTTTTCATTTTGTTGATGGTTTCCTTTGCTGTGCAAAAATTTTTTGGTTGATGAAGCCCCATTTGTTTAGTTTTTGTTTTATTTTCCTTGCTTGAAGAGATGTATCCAAAAATATATTGCTAAAAGTAATGTCAAAAAGTTAACTGCCTGTGTTTTCATCTAGGAAGTACCCAATAGTGTAGCAGTCAACAAACCTTGGTTAGTGCTCATCCTATAATAGTATTTTGAATATCACTTTTTTTTTTTAAGACTAGACAGAAAAACAAGAGTTCTCTCTAGTTGGTAAGATTAAGGGTGACTTTTTTCTTTTTCTTTTTCTATTTCTTTATATTTTCTAAAATTTCTACCAAGAACATATCTTTAGTACTTTGTTTCTAGGACTTGACATTAATACTAGGGGTGATGTATAATATATTTTAAAAATAAGAATTTGGGTTAGATCCATTACTTCAAAACATAGTTGATAGTTAAAATCAGCTAAGGAACTTTTGTGCAATGATTATTCAGACCCCGTACCAGATGCACAGCATCCAATATCTGGATAGAGGGCTCAGTCATCAATGTAACCCCAAGTTACTAATGTTAATGAGGTTGGGCAATCTCTGGACTAAATAGTTTCTAGTGTCCATTCTATACATTTCATGAATGTCTGACTAGAATGGAATGTAAAAAAATTTGGCAAGACTTCCAGTAAGATAGTGGAATAGACAGAAGCTGTTCCGACCTCCTCCCAGGATAACACCAAAATTCCAAATAAATTATAAGATATTCAACCTCGGAAGTTCCTTGGACACTAGATGAGCAGAACCTCTAAATGAAGCACTTAAAGAGGAGACCACGTAGAGTCTGGTAGGAGGGGTGGAGATGAGAGAGGAAAACCCCGTGAGGGACACTTCAGCAGAGGGGAGGCTTCTCCAGTTGGGGGAGAGACCCTTCGGCCCCACACCATGTTCACCAGCCCAGAGTTACTTTGCTGGGAAGAGGAGTTCTACATAGCTGGAAGTAGAAAATAGTGAAGATTCTCTTTGCTCAACTTGGTGAAGCTAAGGGCAGCTACAGAAAAAGTGCATCTGGCAAACCGACTCGCTCACTGGTGAGCACTCACCTGGTTCCTGGTGGAGGGAGTAGCTTTGTGAGCGGGGCCCAGGGGCCTACGGGAAGGACTGAACTGAGTGCCTTTGGCACGGGAGCTGGAGGTTTTTGGGACCATTGTTCCCCTGGTGTGGAGCTTGCACATGAGTAGTGCACAGGAGGGCGCCATTTGTTCAGGGCTAGGCCCTCTCACAGAGGCTCAGGTCTGCAACTGCATTGGTCTCCTGGAATTGGTGCAGGAGTGCGTGTGTGCATGCATGTGTGTGTGCGCATGTGGCCTTGGATCCCCATCCTCCACACTGCTTGTGCTGCGTAGCCAGGGAAATGCCTAGCAGGCACGCTCCAACTCCAACAGACTGCTTATTGAGACCCGGGAGTGTGCGACTCGCCTTAGGTCCCCGTTTCCGTACTGTGCGTGCAGAGTTGCCTGGGTGGTGAATGGCTGTTGGGCTGCTTGGCCTGATCTGCAAGCGGCTGATTGGGACAGGCTGAGACTGGGAGTTTTCCTGGGAGTGTAGGGCCATGAGCTGTGCATCTGTGTGATTCAGCCAGGGCTTTCCAGGCGAGTTTGTGTGGGCTGGCTGCTGATGCAGGAATGCATGCTGCTGTGACTTGGTGGGAGCCACTGACCACATCATGTGGTGCCTTGGGGGCCTGCCCTGACCACCTAGAGCTGTGTTGCCAGGGGCACCCTGAGCCCCTGGTCCCTGGCCCCTACATCCGCAGGCCATAGAGGGTTTTTTGCTGCAGCAAACAGCCCACAACAACCTGTGAGGATTTTTAGTAGTGAGCACGGTTCCAAAGCACACAGCAACTAATTGTGGGAAGCTCATTTCAAGTCTAGAGGGAGGTTGGCGCATGACATACTGAGCCCTTTCCCCCAACAGCTGGTACTGAGTCGCCCAGAGTCTCTATTACTGAGCAAGTGGTCTGCAGATTAAAGTGGATGGAGAGCCCCTCCCTCACCTTTTTTTCCTTTTTTCTTCTTTTTTTCTTTTTCCTTTTTTCCCCCTATTTTCTCTTTTTTCTTTTTCTTTCTAGGCGATCTAATACATTGAAGCAATCAGAGTGACAGCCAAAATGAAGAAACAAAGGAACATGTCCCAAGTAAAAGATCAGAAGAAATCTCAAGAAATGGAACTAAATGAAACAGAGGTTTCTAACCTTTCAGAGACAGAGTTTAGAACACTGATGATAAGAATGTTTCAGGAACTTAAGGAGGACATAAAGAAGGATACAGAAATCATAAAAAACAACCAGTTAGAACTAAAGAATACAATAACTGAAATGAAGAACACACTGGAAGGAATCACCAGTAGATTAGATGAAGCAGAGGATTGGATCAATGATTTAG
>NW_017731411.1:2197887-2199403 GCF_001890085.2 Hipposideros armiger | reverse complement strand
AAAGCACACAAATACATGGAGGCTGAATAACATGATACTAAATAGCGAGTGGATCAAAACTGAGATCAAGGAGGAAATCAAAAGATACCTCGAGACAAACGACAATGAAAACACAACAACTCAAAATCTATGGGATGCAGCAAAAGCAGTGCTAAGAGGAAAATTCATAGCAATGCAGGCCTATCTAAAGAAACAAGAAAACTCTTATATCAACAGACTAGCTTTACACCTAAGCGAACTGGAGAAAGAACAGCAAAACAAGCCCAAAGGGAGTACAAAGAAGGAAATAATAAAGACCAGAACAGAAATAAATGAAATGGAGATAAAAAAAAAAACAATACAAAAGATCAGTGAAACCAAGAGCTGGTTTTTTGAAAAGATAAACAGAATCGACAAACCCTTAGCCAGACTCACCAAGAAAAAGAGAGAGACGACCCAAGTTAATAAAATCAGAAATGAAAGCGGGGAAGTGACAACAGATGCCACAGAAATACAGGAAATTGTAAGAAAACACTACGAGCAACTATATGCCAACAAATTTGACAATCTGGAAGAAATGAATGAATTTCTAGAAGCTTACAATATACCAAGTCTGAACCAAGAAGGAACAGAAACTCTGAACAGACCGATTACTACCAAAGAAACTGAGTCAATAATCAACAAGCTTCCCACAAACAAAAGTCCTGGACTAGATGGCATCACAGGTGAATTTTACAAAACATTCAAAAAAGAATTAATACCTATTCTCCTCAAACTATTCCACACAATACAGAAGGAGGGAAGGCTCCCAAGCACATTTTATGAGGCCGCTATTACTCTGATCCCAAAATTAGACAAAAATATTACAAAAAAAGAAAAGTACAGGCCGATATCCCTAATGAACATAGATGCAAAAATCCTCAACAAAATACTAGCAAACCGAATCCAGTGTCATATTAAAAAGGTCATACACCACGATCAAGTGGGATTCATTCCTAATATGCAAGGTTGGTTCAATATCCCCAAATCAATTAACGTAATACATCACATTAACAAAATGAAAACTAAAAATCATATGATCATATCAATAGATGCAGAAAAAGCATTTGACAAAATTCAGCAGCCATTTATGATCAAAACTCTTAGCAAAGTGGGAATAGTGGGATCATATGTCAACATAATAAAGGCCATATATAATAAGCCCACAGCAAACATCATACTCAATGGGGAAAGGCTAAAAGCTTTCCCCTTAAAATCAGGAACAAGACAAGCCTGCCCTCTTTCACCACTTCTATTCAACATAGTACTGGAAGTTCTGGCCACAGCAATCAGACAAGAAAATGAAATAAACGGCATCCAAACTGGAAAGGAGGAAGTAAAATTGTCATTATATGCAGATGACATGATAGTAATAGAGAGAATCCCAAAGACTCCACTAAAAAAACTGTTAGAACTGATCAATGAATTTAGTAGGGTAGCAGGATACAAAATTAACATTCAGAAATCAGTTGCATTTGTATACACCAATAATAAACTA
>NW_017731411.1:2191094-2195822 GCF_001890085.2 Hipposideros armiger | reverse complement strand
TATATATATATATATATATATATATATATATATATATATATATATATATATATATTTTTAAGATTTTTATTGGGGAATTGGGGAGATAGGAAGAGTCCTGGGGAATTGGGGGAAGGGGAACAGATTGCTGTCGTTTGGTTCTTCAGTCTAGTTGTGGAGGACATTGCTTCACTGGCCCAAGTTGCACCATCATTGCGCTCTTCCCGGGCAAGGCACATCAGTCGCTGGCTTCTGGACGGTTGCTCACTGCGGCTGCTGGCTGCTCACGCTGGATGCTGGCTACATACAGTAGCCCATGGCAACCCACTGCCACAGGGGCTGCAGCCTACGCCGTCGCCGGCGACTCAAGGCAGCCCAGCTCCAGGTTGAGCTGTTGTTCAGCATCTTAGCTGTGGAGGGCAGTGCCACTGGCCCTCATATGTGGGATCCGAACCGGGGCCCTCTGGCGTCCGAAGCCAGTTCTTAACCATCGCGCCACTTGGCTGGCCCAAGAATGATATTTAAATTTATAAATATTAATTGATATAAATGATAAAATTAGCTAAATCCTTAAATATGGTTAAAAGTCAAATTAAGAGATGACTGTTCTCATTGCAAAGAGATTCAGTGTGAGATTTCTTTAAATAAGTGATGCTCTAGTTTATTTAAATATCTGGGTGGATTTGTCCATACTTTCTGGGAGTATATCCGAAACCTTAATCATAGAGCCAGACTCAACTAGAATCATGCAGTCACTACAGGCCAGTTGCCCGCACTATCCATCCCTAACAAGGAAGAGAAATGTAATCTAGCATTTGGGATAAACTGAAATGAAGAGTCGGATCATTAATCAGTGGTCCATAAAAAGTATGCTTATTGCACTAAATTTTAAATATGATGCAAAAAGTTAGATTTTGTCTGAAAAAAGAGAGAAAAATCTATTTTGTGTTAATTACAGTAAATTAAAACAATTTAATAAGATGGCTCAAGAAACAAACAAAAAAAATCCAAGAAAGAAAACAGACATTTTAGTTGGATGAGTACAGAGCTTGAGAGTGAGACTCAACAGACTCTGGATACATATTAGCATTTCCTGGACAGCTTACCTGGACTACCCAGGTCAATTAAGTCAGAACTTCCCAGCCTGAAGACTCAGCATTAGATTTTTTTTTTCAAGTTCCTTATGTTATACTAGCAGGCAGTTAGGATTGAGACTCTCTGAACCTAAATGCACTTTTAGCTAGTTACCGTCCCATATTTTGCTTCCTGATTCCATCCATTTTTAGAGTTCCTTCTCTATCCTATGGTAGCAGAATAAGGCCTGGGTCTAGGAGGTTGGGGTGGGAGCCAAGGATAGCTTGTTGGTGTGTGACACAAGGTCCCATGCTCAGAAGGGCCTGGGCCTCACACTTGGCTTAATGCTCTTTTGCTCTCACCTCAAAATTCCTAATAATTTTATCTTTGAACTTCTGTTTTGTAAGTAAAGTTCAATGAAACAATGGAACACACACACGAGCAGAAGAGATACAAGCAATATGCTGCCTCTTTACATACAGCATTCACGATCCCTCATGAGCTCAAACTTCTGGTAGACGCAGGATGCATGGATTCAGCAAGACTCAATGTGAGCATAAAAGTACAACTGAATAATCAAAAGGTAATGTTATCCATTTGAGCCAGAACTTGCTCCAAATGTGAAAAAAAGGCAATGGCATTGTAAATAACATAAATGGCTAAGGAACCCTATTATATCCTTTCTTATTCATATGACTTTCCAGTAGAAGCCATCTCTTTACACTGAAAATGATGACATGGAAAGAAAAATATTTTTTCCTCTGTCCTTTCTCATCAATCAGCCAAAGATAGAGAGAATTGGTAGAATGTACAGGTATCAAGAAGTGAAATAAAAACAGTTGAGTTACTTTTGTGCAGCATTTCCACTGTTCTAATAGGAATAAAATACATGTGCATGTGTGAGCTGTGAAATACAATGTGTGCAATTCTGGATTCTGCATACAAGTTAAATGCCTTTACATTTGCATTTAAAGCTGACAGTACACAATATAAAGATAAATGGTAAAGTTTATGCTAATAATTTAAAATTTTAATTTTCTTTACTTAGCAACACATTAAGTAGCAAACAACATCATGGCAAGTAGAGAAACTTCAGGAAAAAGGAAAAGGCACTTTTTTTGCTGTGTTTTGAACAAAGGGCCCCAAATGCTCATTTAGTACCAGGCCTTGAAAATTATGTAGCTGCTCCTGGTAGGGGCTGTAGGAAGTAAATCATGAACAGAGGTGCCCCCCACCTACTCACCCCAGCACAAACTCCGAGGAGCCTAACCTGAGGGACCACAGGCACCTAGACCCCCAAGAGCCGAAAACTGCTCCTGGTGGAGATTTGACCCAACGGAAGATGCCGGGACTTCACTCTACCGCCGGAATCCAGCCTCACTATTTCCAGACAGTCCAGGCTGCAGTCAGAGAATGATAATGAGCAGTTCCCTTCAGAGGATGAGCTAAGTATGGGCAGGAAGGGTAGTTATTAGCAGCTCTCTTGTGGATACACTAGGGCCAGCAAAAATGTCTGCAGACAAGTAATTTGGCTGGGCGTGTTTTGACAATAAACTCAAACCAGACAGAAATCGGGTGGGGAGGGGAGGGAGAATGTGGAGGGAGAAGCCATGAACTTTCCAGGAGAAAATAACTAGTTTGTTCATGCTCATTGCCCCCAGAAATGAGCTGCAAAGAATCAACATCCTGAGGAGACAGTGTGGACTACTGGGAAGAGCCCTGGAAGGAATGTCAGGCCCTGGGGATCCTGGCCCAGCTCAGCTGCAGAGCAGCTGACCCGGACAGTTCACTCAGCCTTGCTGAATTTCTGTTAGCATCCTTCTAAGGTTACTATAACCTTGAACTTATCTGTATGCTTAGGCGGGAGTTATTGGAAGGAAGATCCAAGCAACAGCCACCACCTTCCTGCCTTACCTCAGATTGGAGGGTTGCCAGGGTAACAGCTCTCAGTTGGAGCATAAATGGGTGAATGCGCCATTAGACCGGTCAGACTGAGGAGATGAGCTCTCCCCCAGGCACCAGCAGGAGTGGCCAGGTGTGAACTGTGTAGCTCTCTCAGACACCTGCTGTAAGTCCTGAAATCCTCAAAATCATTTCATTTTGAGTTCTAGCTGTCTGGACTAATTATCTCCTTTTAGAAGTCCACAGATTAGCAAGTGTAGTCAGACATGTTGCTCAGTCATAAATAAGGTCAGGCACCCAGGAACTGAAGAATCTAAACTAATATTTTCCATCACAGTTGCTGACAGGTGGTATTCACGTCCGCTGCCTCTGAACCCTTAATCCCAAGGGCGTTGCTCACAAGGGTGTTCATGCCTTCCATTTTTGCAGAGCACTTGATTTACTGTGGCACCCAGAGCATCACTTTGGCATGTGTCACTTGTTTCTGTAGCTATTATTTTCTAAGTAGATATTTGAACCTCATGTATGAGAATCCATCAATCAAACAATGCAAACTAAATAAGAACTTGCTATGCACTAGAAAGGCTTTAATCAGTACTAAGGGCCATTGAGAAAAAGTGAAATGATCTTTGTCATAAAGCAATGTTTCTCACTTTTTTTCATTATTGCTCCCTTTCAGGCAAAAAAATTCAATTTCAGTTCTCCCTAACAAATGAAATTAAAGAATAATGAACATGATTTTGTCAGGTAGAGTTGAGGTTTAGAGGACCACAAAGCATTGCACTAAGATGTTTCCATACTTCCCGAGAACCAGTTTTCACCCTCTTGGGAGCGATGCTGTCCCCATTGAGAAAGCATGCCATACAGGACCCATTGGTAGGATCTAGTTGGGAGAGATAGGTAAGGAGGCAGAATAATATTATGATAAAAGTTCAAAGTTTGGAATCAGAGTCCCTGGGCTTGACGTGACATTAGTGTTTCTAGTCCTCAGTTTCCTCAGTTGCAAAATGATCCAATAATGGGTTTTTCCTCACAGTGTTACATGAGGATTAACTTAGGTAGTGCTTTTATACAGTGCATGAAGTAAGCACTAAAGAAATGGTAGTTTGGAACCAAAATCTATATCAGTTATTTACTGCAACATAATAAATTGCTCAAACTTAGCAGTTTAAAACAGCGAACAAGTATCTCAGGTTGCTTCTGAGGGTAAGGAACCCAGGATCAGCTTGGCTGAGTGGTTCTAGCTTGGGGTCCCTCATGAGGTTGCAGTCCAATGTAACTGCCTTGGGGACAATTTTTTTTTTTTTAGCACTGCTATTCCGTATTTTAAGTGACGTAAGAAATAGCACATCAAAACCCAGCATAACTTCCATAAAGACATTGTTCAGGATCTTATTTGTTGTATTATGTTATGTTCTATCCTGTTTTTGAAGACTTGCTGGAGAAAAGTATAAGAAATAGCTGTGATTTCTGGAGTGGTTGGTTTATTTGTCACTTAAGGATGTTCCAAAATATATAATAATCAGATTTCACTTTTCACATTGGTAAAAGCAAATGTAGAAAGATTGTGTAATATGTATTGTATTAGCTTCATGCCTAACTCTACTGGATGTGCCTGTTCTTTTTTTTTCCCCCCTTTCCACTCTCTCTTTCTTCTAAGTTTTTGTTTTATATGTTGTTGTAGAGTTCCTTAAAACCCTTTAGGAACAAGACAATAAGTTAGTAAACAAATATATAGAATTCATTTAAAATATACATTGGTTAGGGCCGGCC
>NW_017731411.1:2183824-2190649 GCF_001890085.2 Hipposideros armiger | reverse complement strand
ACACACACACACACACACACGTTGGTTAAATTTGAAATGGAAATAAAAACAATGTCATTTACAATAGAATAAAAATGTGAAACAGGTAAATTTTATAAAATATGTGTAAGACTTCTACATTAAAATTTATAAAACATTGCTGAGAGAAAATAAAGATGTAGATCAAAAGACTCAATATTATTAAGACGGCAATGATCCCACAGCTAATATAAAGACTCCACAGAATCCCAATAAAAATTACATCAGGCATATTTGGCAGAATCTGACATGCTGATTTTAATTTTATATTAAAATATAGAAGATGTAGAATAGCTTGAATGATTTTGAAAAATAAAAAATTTGGAGGACATACATTACTAGATTGCAATATTTACTCTAAAAGCTATAATAATCAAGACAGTGTGGTTTTGGTGCCAAGGTAGAAATAAAGACCAATGAAACAGAACAGAGTCTAGAAATAGACCCAAATGAAGGTGGTCAATTGATTTTTGTAAAATTACCAAGGTAACTCATTGGAGAAAGGTAGTTTTTTCAATAAATGGTGCTGGAATAATTAGCTATCATATGCCATTAAATAAATAGGTAAATTGATAGACAGACTGATAAATATCAATCCTTACTTCAACCATATTTAAACATTAACTCAAACTGGATCATAGAAGTAAATAAAAGAGCTAAAACTAAAACTTTATAAAAAAATAGAAGAAAATCTGCGTGACAAAAAAATCACATAGGAAAATGCACTGATAGGTTGGACTTCACAGTTTAAAACTTTGGCTCTTCAAAAGATACTGTTAAGAAAATAAAAAGGCAAACCGCAGGCTTGTCTTTTTATTAACATTTGGACACTCAGACATTGCTAGTAGGGATGTAAAATGGTATATAGTTGGCTTTGGAAAACAGTCATATATTTACCATTCTACCCACAAATTTCTCTCCTAGACACCTACCCAAGAGAAATGAAAACATGTATGCAAAAATCCATGAATGTCCAAAAGAGCTTTATTTCTAATAGCCCAAAGTTGGAAACAACTAAATGCCCATCAACTGGTGAAACAATGAACAAATTGAGAGAACGAATACCCCATTTCCTTGCCTGTAGAGCAGGACCAGCCTCAGGTGCCTTCCACGCAATCTCCCTGAGGACCTCACTGGAACTAAGCCCCGGTTGCCTGCACACGATCCTGCTCATCGGCTCCCTTGCACTGGCTTCCTTTCTATTTTTGTCACCTTACTCCTTCCCCTGCCAGCATGTCCTGGATCACACCCAAGTAAACCATTTGCACTTCGACCCTTGTCTCAGGATCTGGGGCAATCCAGCCCAAGACAACTCTACTTGGTTAGGAGTCATGATTCAGTTTCAGAGCATTCTTCATCCCACAACTACCCTTCAGGGAAAGTTGTGGTTGGGATTCTCCTCTAGCTTGTCAAATGGTATGTGGCTATGGTTACAATAAAGACTGATTTGCCAAGGTGATATGTGGGAGTAGTATGCAGGCTTTGCTCTCAATGGAAATCTGCCACTGTAACTAGAATGTTGGAACCCTTCCCTATTATCTCTGTACATGTGACATATTAAGGCTTAGCCTGGGAAGGAAGTACACTCTACATTTCATTTTCTCCTAAAGAAAAATGGCCTTGTCTTTCACTGGGTATAATTATAGACAGATATCCACTATGACACATTTTTTAAAATTTATTTTTCAATGACAGCTGACACACAATATTATATTAGTTTCAGGTGATTAAACTGAACATAGTGATTAAATATTTATATCTATATACCTTATGAAGTGATCACCCTGGTAAGTCTGGTACCCATCTGACACAATACAGAATTATTACAATATTCTTTACCATATTCCCCATGCTGTACTTTACATCCCTGTGACTATTTTTATAACTGGCAATTTGTACATCTTAATTCCTTTCATTTTTTCCACCTAGCTTTCCAACCCCTTCCCATCTGGTGACCATCAGAGTTTGTTTCTGTTTTGTTTATTTGTTTATTTTAAATATTTAAGATTTGTTGAGCCTCTACTAGGCACTTTGAGACCAAGAAATAAAAGAGGGGATATGAGTCTAGTAGGTGAGACACATAAACAAAATAAAAATACAAAGCATGTAGAGAGATATGGGGAACTAACCTAAGTATGAAAGGAAGAATGGAGGAGAAGAATAGAGATGGCTCTCAAGCTGAATTTTGAAGTGTGAAGAGGAGCTTACCAGAGAGAAGGGGAAGTCAGGGCACTGAGGTAGAAGGAATAACGTCTACAACGTCAGAGCATGCCTGAGAGCAGGGCACATCCAGTCATGTGAATTCTGCAGAATGGCTAGAGGGGAGAGGTTTGTTATGGCCAGCAAACGGGAGAGGAGAATGGAGGTGAAGCCCAGATACTGTCACCAGCATATGCTCCAAAGGTGATCCTGTGCAGATGGGTGGCCTATGTGGTCACCAAAGAGGCCAAGTGAAAACAAGAATTTTCCAATGAGCAATGTAGGAGCCAAAGGAGCCATATCCTTGGAATTGAAGAAGCTTGGAAATGCACATATCCCCACTGCCACCCTTTTTTCTCAGTCGTACCAGCACCGTCAATCTACAGCTGCCATTCAAATGACTACAACTCTGTTTCTTTCCTGCAGAAAAACAGAAACCCTCTCCAAAGGTCTTTAAAGATTTCCAAACAGTGACAGGGGCTTGACTGCCCTTTTCCTGGGCTATCAAGCCACACACGACTCTGCACAGGGAGGACTGTGAAAATGGCTCATACTTTACTGTCCATCTCCCCTTTCCTTCTGGAAATATCAATAGTTTCTGCCAGATGGCCACGGTATGTTTTATAAGATCATAGACAGTTTTACCTGCCAAAGTACTTAGATTTAGTATTTATGGTGTTAAAGAGATTAGCTCCTAAATGCTAATGCGAAGCAGACAGCAGAGCTACCTGACCTGATTCCTTGGCATGGGTGCAGCATCTTGAAGGGACTCCGCTGGGGTTGAGACACTCCCAAGCCTGACATTTCCTCTACATTAAAAGACACACTTTATTTGTACATCGAGAAACAAGGTGCTAGACAGAAGCCAGAGCTCAGGCAGCCGCAGTCCTCCCTAGTTTATCTCTGTTTTGGACTTTGAAAAATTATAGAAAAATTATTCCAGGGTTTGTTTTTCTGCTTTGGTTTCTTTGGGGGTTTGTTTGTTTTTTTGTTTGGGCATGCTGAGGTAAAAGCGAGGATCAAGACACTGGACATGAACAACTCGTCTTCTCACTTCTCTGCTAAAAAAGGTGGAAGGCAATGGAAAGATACTTTCCTTCTCCCCTCCCTCTTTCCTTCCTTGCCTCCTTCTCATGAGCTACTTGTTATATTCAGGAATATAAAGATGAACAACAATTTGTCTTGCCATCAAGCAACTTGCATCCCATTTTAAACCAATGTAATATTGTATGTTAACTGCAATTGAAAACAATTTTTTCAATTAGAAAGAAAGAAAGAAAGGAAGGAAGGAAGGAAGGAAGGAAGGAAGGAAGGAAGAAAGGAAGGAAGGAAGGAAGAAAGGAAGAAAGGAAGAAACTTGCAGTGTCTTCAGGGAGAAAGTGCAAACGAAAGCCCTAGGATATCCTCCTGCCCTGGTGGAGACCAGGAGCGTCAGTTGGATGCTGCTAGTCCTGAATCAGAACCTGCATTTTGACCAGATCTGCAGGTGACTTGTATGGATGTTGAAGCTTGAAAAACGTTCTATGCCTTCAAAGTAGCCAACTATGCTCCCCAAAGCATGTAGGCTGGAGAGAGAACGAAGTGTTCTGGAATAAGTGTTCTGTGGAAATAAGCAGCAGCTTTGACAAAAGCTCCATGTAAATCAAGTAAGTAGAGAAGAGGCTGGAGAACAAGACTGGACAGACAGTGTGCGTGGGGCTGTAAAATCAGGTGAAGAGAGAGCTCTGGAACAAAAGTTGAAAAATCCAGGTTCTATTCAATAGTTCCAGAACTTGTGTCTATGATTTTCTAACTATGTGACATCAGACAAGAATCTCAGTTTTTCATCAGTAAAATGAGAGTCATGAGACCTGTCATGCTGACCTCATTAGGTGTTTCTAAATATCCAATATATTAATATACATGAAGAAGAGTTATAAGTGATAAAGTACTTACAAATGTAAGTTTTAATTAAGAAACTAGAAAAATAGGGAAAAATTGATGGTAACACAGCTTACAGAAGATGTATTGAAACAGTTGATACTGTCCATGCTCTAGAGTGGTAGTTCTCAAACTGTCTCATGAATCAGAAACATGAGACTATCCCGAGAGTTTCCGATTCAATAGGTCTGAGGTGGAGCTCAAGAATTTTCATTTCTAACAAGTTCCCCATTGGTGTTGATACTGTGATCTGGGAAACACAATTTGAGAACCACTGCTCTAGGATTCAGAAGAAAAAAAGAAACATTTTTTGGAACTTGATGACTGCCTGGTTTTCTATTCTGCCATTGAAAATGTTTTCTCTGATAGTTTTTCACACTAAGACCAAGGGATGGAAGCTGACCTCTTCAGGCCTCTAAGGCAGACCTATGGCTTCTTAGGACAAGGAAATTGTGTGTGGGAGCTGGGGGGAAGGAGCAGGACCCCTGAGTAATGAGGCAAATTGGGAGCATGTGGTGACCTTTGTCTACATGAAGACTTCATCCCCAGAGGCCCAGTTAAATCTCACTTAGCACAGGGACTAAAACTCCAAAAACTACAAAGTACAAGTAAATACAGGGTTTGAAATGAAATCTTAAACCCCTTAGAGGAAAAACACTCAGAAAAATATTTCCCTCATGGTCTCTTTTTTTAAAATGAGACCACATCAACCAGAAAACTAGAACAATAGGTCAACTCCATCCTTTGTTTTTTAAACACTTATTGCGCTATATGCCAACTATATGCCAGATATGTTTTGAATGCTTCACCAGGATGTAATCTTGAAATAACATCCTGAAAGAGTAAATCACCATCCCTACTCTTCCTCAATTCCTTTTATAATTTCATCTTTGCCCCCTTCCCATTTGCATTCATTCATTCATTCATTCATTCATTCATTCATTCTTTCTTTCTTTCTTTTAGCACCTACAGGCTCTGTAGGTTTGTGGCATGTGCACAGATGATTAAGACCCTGTCATTGTGTATGAGAAAGTCACAGATGGGGAAATGAGGCATGCATATGAACATTTATAATGCAACCTAGGAAACCAGCAGTTTAGGCAGGTTGCAGATAAAATGCCAGGGGAGTCCTGAGGCAGGAGAGATAACTACCATCTGTAGGTTTGATCAGGTTATGGGGTAAGGGTCTGGAATAAAGTCTGGCAGGAAAAATATAATTCTCAGTTCCTTCAGTTCTGTGATTCAGCCTGTGAGACTGAATTAAGTTTTCTGAACAAGGCCAATGAAGGAACCAGTTGCAGCTACAGGTGGGGACCACTTCCATGCTATACCAAGAGTTGGTATAGCCCCCTCTAATTTCAAAGCCCCTCTAATGAAATATAATGGAATTTATTTTTTTGGATATCTTGCAAAGAAATAAAGATAGCATGCCTGGTTCCCTGATCCTTGGAGAGGAGGCATTGCTCCTTTGTGGACTGACAGGAGTATTTCCATCTGTGTTGGGGAACAGTGGGCCTCCTCCATGCTCACAATCAGATGTGTGATGACCAGGGTGTGATACCTGGGAAAGGTTTTGGGCTTCTGGCAAGGATAAAGACATGGTCTCTAGCTTCACAGACCTCATTCCGATTTCTGAGTTCACTCCTTAATTCATTCCATAAACATTTGTTGAGTGTCTATTAGTATCCAGAGTGCTGGGGACTCAACAGTGAACCAGAAAGTCAATGTTTTGGGATATAGTTTGTTGTTTGTTTGTTTTATGACCTTGTATATTATTGTGGGAAGGCCGAAAATAAACAAGAAAACTAACAAATGAACACAAAATGTTAAATAATGGTGACTACTCTGGAGACAAAAGAGCATGGTAATATTATAGAGAATGGCCTGGAAGGCTAATACAGGTGTAAATTCCTTTAGCTGGTCACAGAAGGTCCTCCCAGAAAGAGACATTTCAGGACAGTCCTGAATAATGACCAAAAGCCACATGAAGATCAGAAATTCCCTGCTGAACCTGAGAAATTTGACTTGTTTTGAGCCTCAGTTTTCTTATCCCTGAAGTGGAGACAATGATGCTGATTTCTCAGGGTTGTTTAAAAAAATCAAAATGGATGGCACGTGCAAAGCACCGCGTGCAGTGCCATCCATGTCTTGTGTCCTCACTCATTCTTTCTATCCTTCCTGCCCCTGCTATGGGACTGTGGGACTAGGCAATGACCTAAGACTACCTCCTTAGAGGTGGCTCTTTTGAGCTCCAAGATCTCTGATGCTCCAAACCATACCTGGGTTTCAGACAGAGACTTCACAGCTCCAGAGGACAGGAGTGTGACTACCACTTATCACTTCAAGCAGATATTGGAAAATAGTCATACCCTTTAGGTTCACATCTCAATTCCTAGAAAAGACAGGATTCAAAATGTGCCAAATTGATCCTCATCTCTCTCTCTCTCTCTCTCTCTCTCTCTCTCTCTCTCTCTCTTTAGTTCCAGGTGTACAAAACAATGTAATAATTAGACATTTACATCCCTCACAAAGTGATAACCACCCCCATCGACTACCCCTCTTATATCTTGTACAGCTGTTACAATACCATTGATTCTATTCCCTATGCTGTACTCCATATCTTGTGACCATATATATATATATATATATATATATATATATATATATATATATATATATATATATATA
>NW_017731411.1:2174603-2181644 GCF_001890085.2 Hipposideros armiger | reverse complement strand
TGAAGAACAAAATGACAGCAACTTGTCTGTTCCCCTTCCCCCAATTCCCCAGCACTGTTCCCATCCCCCCAGTTCCCCAATTAAAAAAAAAAAGTCTGTTTAAAAAAAAAAAAAAGAGTTTGAGCTCTGAACAACAGCGGTTCAATGCCCAGCCTGAGCTGAGCTGCCCACAGGCGACAGGATGGCTCAGCTGAAAAAAAAAAAAAAATCCTCGAGAACACTGGTCTATGGTTGGTAAGGTATCTGAATGTGGAGGAGAGGAGTGTGCTGGGGGTTCTTTGTCTCATGCAGCATGCTCTGTGCTGAGCTAGTTGGCCTACTCTGCTATTTCTCAGGTAAACAATTTCTTCCACCAGCACACTGTGATAACACAGGAAAAGGACAGCTGCAATAGGATGAAGTGATTATATCCTATATCACTGTCCAGAGGTCAAATATTCTTATTACTCTTCAGAAGAAAGTATAGTTCACTGACACCACAACTTAAATCATTTGTAATTAAGAATGAAAGCTTTTTCCCCCTTAATTTCCCAATCTGTGAAGTATGAGGTAAAAACCTGGCTAGCTGAGAGAACAGTAACTCTGCTTCCCAATAATGAATGACCCTGGGGCAATAAACTCAGTGTCTTCAAACTCTGGGGGACTAAGATTCAGCAGATGCAATAAATGAGTCTTCACAGACCTCCGTAAGGTTAGCAGAGTGATAAATAGGTAAAGGATTCCCTTCCATCATCCGAAAGATCCACAGGAAACCATGGGTCTTTCCTCCAGAAAGCAAAAGGAAGGATAAGAAAGATGGCATTTATGCATGTCACATGTGAAGGGACAGGTGATTTCTGTTCAATAAGCCAGAAGATCAGAAAAGACACCTTATGGTGACCTTGAATTCCCTGCTCAATACCAGGCTGAAACATTTGAAAAGAACACAAGGCAGAGAAATGTGCATTCTAGAGGGGTCTCTAAAAAATTATGAACCTCCTCTCTTACTCCCTGTCTGTCTCTAAAGGAGTGGTTTTCAGTGTGTGGTCTCAGGACCAAAGGCATCAAAATCACCTGGGAACTTGTTAGCAATGCAAATTATAGGGCCTCACCCCAGAGCTACTGAATCAGAAATTCTGGGGCTGAGGTCCAGTGATAGTATTTTAAGAAGTGTTCTATGGGTGTGAAATGGTCTGTTATTGTGGTTTAGATTTGCATTTTACAAATGGCTAATAATGTTTGGCATTTTTTCAACATGCATTTATTGGTCATTTGTATATCTTCTTTGAAGAAATGTCTAATCAGTTTGTTTGCCCATTAAAGGGGGAAAAAAGTTTTCGAGGTGATGCTATTGCTCAAACAAGTTTGAAAATAAGTGCTCTAAGAGATTAGGTTCCACTCATTTGACCTTTTCCCTATCCCTCTGACTGTGATGACTAAATTTTCCAAAAAGCCGTCTATCTTAAGACCCTATTAATTAAACAATAAGAGATGTGGTTTTGTTAAAACATGGACCCTAGAAAGCTATCAAAGAAAGATGAGGGCCAGCCATGCATGTCACCAACTCCCAGTCCCTCCTTCTGTTGTTGCAGCTTTGGTATTTGGCTTTAAGAGGGCTGAGAGAGAAGAGAAACCAGTATCCTGCACCTAAGGGTGGGTTGACATATGGCTCTCATGTCTCAGATCCTGGTAGCCCCCACCTGATTTTTATCTGTTTAAGTCCATTTTATAGTTTCTGCAGACCTGGAACACTAAATCTCAATATGGCCTCAACCACACACCTAGTGTTCCCTGCAAGAGCCTGATACAATCTCCCTTCTGATTGTCAACAACAGAAGAAGGGTTGCTGAAGACAGCTGGTGTCTTCAGATGGGAGAGGGAAGTATGAAACTGGCTGTTACAATTACAAAGCTGATGGCACCAAAGGGGGGCATGGGAGAAGACAGACACTTGAGATTAAAGTGTCAATCTCTTGCCGAGACATTTTGCCAATATCTCCTTGCATTATGCTAAGTGAAATAAGCCAGACACAAAAGGACACATATTGTCAGAGCAATGACATCATCACATGTTATTCCATTTATATGAGGGTCCTAGAATAGTCAAATTCATAGACAGAAAGTAAAATATAGGTTACCAGGAGCTGGTGGCAGAGGAGAATAGGGAGTTGTTGAATGGGTACAGGATTTCTGTTTGGCATGATTAAAGAGTTCTGGAGATTGATGATGGAGATGGTTGCACAATAATGTAAATATACTTAATTCCAATGAATTGTACACTTAAAAATAGTTAAAATGTTAATTTTATGTGATGTATAGTTTATCATAAATTTTAAAAAACAAAAAAATAAATAAACAAACAAACTGTCCACTGGCCCTTGGCCATTGCCTTGGCATGAAGAAGAAGACCTTTCCCCAGCTTGGCAGGCTGCCTGTGGTCAGCACCCTTCTCCAGCCCCTTCTCAAGCACCATGGGCTCCCGTTGTGCAGCCACCACAACCTTCTTTGAGATTTTTCAGGAGTGCCATGTGCCCTCCTGTCCACAAACATTGTCCACACCCTCCTTAATTAGCTCAGACTCTTTCGTGAGATTCCATCTGAGGCATGAGAGCCTCAGTGCCTTTCCTTAATATCTATTTTAACCACAAGACTTTAAGTCAACTTGAAGGCAGGGTCACATCAGTTTGGTTTCATGTTAAATCCCCAGGGCCTAGCACAATGTCTGACCCAAAGAAGAAGCTCAGTGAAATATGTATTAAACAAGTAAATAGGAAATACATTTCCCAATAAGGGCCAACTTACCTGGGTAAACACCAAGGGAATGTACAATCAAGGCCAGAGATTCTCAAACTTTCTCATGTCAGGACCCATTTACACTCTTGAAAAATTTTGAAGACCCCAAAGAGCCTTTGTTTATGAGGTTATATTGATTGATATTTATCACATTGCACATAAAAACAGAATTTTTTTAAATGGAAGAATACACAGTGACACATCCCAACAAAAGCAACGACATCATTGCATGTTGTTGACCCTTAAAATGCCACCAGACACTCATGAGAGATGAGAGTGAAATAGGGAAATAGCTTCTCATTGGTATTATAAAAATAATTTTGACTTCATAGATACTCTGCAAGGATGTCAGGAACCCCCAGGGGTCCCCAGGCCATACTTTGAGAACAACTCTTCCAGCCATTTAGAATGGCAGTGTCTAACTTGAGTTAGTGTGCTCATGGACTCTGAGTGTTTGGATTGGGCTTTCTAGAAGCACATAGGCATAAGAGTGCAGGATGTGTGCGGCTGGCAATACAGAAGTCAGTGTGGCCAAAACAGGGTTGTATTTGTGTCAATGGTGAGAGTATAGAAAATCAGTACATGCAGAAAGTGCTCATTGAGCACCTACTATGTTCCAAGTATAGATCTAGGCACTGGAAATGTAGAGGCATGTATGACATAGCTCCCTTCCTTATTTCCCTGTGGACAGCCTCTGAAACAGGTAGTAAGGCTTCTTGGAACATAACAAGTGCCCATCTTCACACAACCAGACTTTACCCTCATGCAATAGTCTCATGTAAAAGGACATCTATCATACAAATACTCCCACTTCATGAAATCTGAAGAGTGGAAGGTGCTTTTGCAGCAGGACTCAGCCTTGCAGAAAGACATAGGCTGTGGTGGGCCAGGGGCATCTTCATTCTGGCTGGTTGAAGATGTTAGTTGCCCAGGAGAGGATCACAGTGTAGTTGGAAATTTTTGTCAACTGTACACAGGATGTCCTGATACAAGTGCAGACATCTGTTTTCAAAGAAGACAGTTGAGGAGGGCTAGATGCAGACTCTCCTTCCTTCTCACTAAAACATGCATAAAGACAGAGAGAGGTAAGTGATTAAAACAATGCTAAAAAAAATGAGAGAGAGACAATCATTGCCAGGATTTGATGGAAATTGATACAGATAGAATTCATTTGGGTAAACATCATTCCTAAGTTCCACTTGTGATGTAACTTAGCTTTCCTTCTTAAGTCAGAGAATACCAAAAACAAGGAGAAAAGGGGTTTCACAACTTTTGTCCATCTTTCCTTGACTCAGACCCCACCAGAGATTATGTAACAATGCAACAATAGACAGTCTTTCCTCCCTGCCCCTTGTAGTTATTATTCTCTTTACTCTTACCACCTGGACTCAAATGAGCTTAACCTTTGGGATGCCAGTCTATTAAATGCCTGCTAGAGCCTGTCCTTGATCCAGAAATAGTTTCTAGGTACTTATTCTTCAGTAACTAATCAGAGTTGTGTAAGAGGATCTATTCCAAAATAGTTCTAAAAATGTTCCTCTGGCTTGTTTTTATAGGGAAACAAACAATATTTTCAATTGAGAGAATATTTTAATATATCCAGGCAATGAAGTAATATTCAGCCATTAAGGAAAGTGCAGTAATGGATATATGCTGACATAAAATATTTGAAAAATGACAATTATATAATATATGTCTAGTACGAATTCATTTTTTTTTAAGATTTTATTGGGGAATTGGGGAAGCGGAGCGGCCAAGTTGCTGTCCTTTAATCTTAGTTGTGGAGGGCGCAGCTAGCTCAGCTCCAAGTCCAGTCACCATCCGGCTGCCCGTCGGCAACTCGCGGCCGCTCCGTTCAAGGTGCCGAGTTCAATCTTAGTTGCGGGTGGGCGTAGCCCATCATCCCATGCGGGAGTTGAGCCAGCAGCCTTGTTGTTAGGAGCACATGCTCTCACCAGCTGAGCCATCCTGCCACCTGTTGGCAGCTCAGTGGCAGCTCAGCTCGGNTATATATATATATAATTATAGTTGGCATTCAGTATTATTCAGCTTCAGCTTTAGGTGTACAGTGCAGCAGTCAGGCATCTACACAGTCTACGAAGTGTTCTCCCTAATAAGACAAATGCCCATCTGACACCCTACAAAAATCTTTACATTATTGGTTATATTCCTGAAACTGTCTTTCATATCCCTGTGGAAATATTGTAGTTATCAATTTATTCTGTCTAATCCCTTCATCTTTTCCCTCATTCTCCACCCCCTCCCAACTAGCAACCATCAGTTTTTCCTCTATATCTCTGAGGCTATTTCTGTTTAGTTTACTCATTTATTCTGTTCTTTAGATTCCACATATAAGTGAGACCATATGGTATTTGTCTTTCTCCATCTGACTTATTTCACTTAGCATAATGTTCTCTAGGTCCATCCATACCGTTGCAAATGGTAAGATTTCATTCTTCTTTATGGCTGAGTAATACTCCATTGTATAAATGTACCACAGTTTCTTATTTCATCATCTCTTTTTAATGATAAGTGAGCTTGCTGATGAAACTCTTTGTACATATATTTTTTAATTGAAAATAGCTCTTTATTAATGGTTATACAATGTACTGTTTGTGAGATAAATGGCCTGGTTTTAACTGCACAGGTTTTTCACAGACAGCTCCTGTTTCGTCTCTTTTCCTAGGAACCATAACTGAGTTTCGTGCTATGGCAGGAGAGGTTGGCTGTTACCAATGGGTGGGAGCATTCTTCTAAGGCTGATAAAACATTGCCAGGTAAGGATTTCCCATTGTCATTGGGGCCCTTGATAGAAGTAAACTGTGCTGTTCTTCTCCCAATTTAGGCATAGACACTTAGGAGATGGAGGAGGTAAGTGTAGGCGTGGAGGTAAGGAGGAAAAGGACTACTGAGGGCCAAGGGCATTTCTGATTTTGTCAGGGCTGTAATTACAAACAAGGAGGATGCCAAGGCTCTTGGAACCTAGGATTTCTGACCCTGAAGTATAGGAGCAACAGATTGAGTTAAACTTGACAGGTATGAAGACTGGTAAGAAAGACAGGAGCGTACGCTCTGGGAAAAAGCAATGGCTGACATTAGAAACGAGTCTTCGGAGGTAGGAAACAATTCTGTTTATGAATTCTATCACACTGCTTGAGCTTAACTTTCTGACTCTGCTGCCTACTAGCTTCCTGGCCTTCCTTAGGCAAGTTACTGAGACTGTGAACTCCCGTGCAGCACAGAGATCTTGCCTGAACACTGCGTTGAGAGACTTGTCTAAATTTTAGCTTGGAGTCAGTCATGTCCCTAAGGGTAACCCCAGCCCCAGTTCTGAGTCTTTGCTCAAGAAAAAGAAATACTGTCAAACCATAGGATGTACATTGTCTCAACCCACTTTGCCCAATCATTTTTAGTAATTCTCCACTTATCCCCTTCTGTAATTTACCATTTCTCTATAGCCACCAGTCCCCATTTTTGTTCCCCTTTTACTTCTCCATAGCCCCTTTTTTATTCCCCAGATACTCTCCCTTTAAAACCCTTAGTCACCTTTGTCTTAGTTGGAGTTGAGCTCAGTTTACACTGTCTTCCATACTGCAGCAGTCTGAATAAGATCTGTCTTGCCACCTTTAACAAGTGTCTTATGCTGTTTTTTCTGAGATGTTACTTAACAATGCTGAATAGGTTTTCTCAACTGAAAACTGGATAGCATGATAGCATGCACATCATAATGAGAAAAAAATTCTAATACAATGTGCATAATGGTATCTGATCATGGTCTAATCATTACTCAATATGTATTAGCTATAATTATTGTTATAGCTGTTATTATAGCAAGGGCAGGCATTTTGACTAGGGAGATGATGGGATTATGTACTTCAATGTTGTTTGGTCACTTATTAAACCTGGCTCAAAAAAATCCCCGAGGGGCTGGCCGAGTGGCTCAGTTGGTTAAGAGCTCGCTTAAGAGTTTGAGCTCTTGGGCCGGCCGAGTGGCGCGATGGTTAAGAACTGGCTTGGGATGCCAGAGGGCCCCGGTTCGGATCACACATATGAGGGCCAGTGACACTGCCCTCCACAGCTAAGATACTGAACAACAGCTCAACCTGGAGCTGGGCTGCCATGAGTCGCCGGCGACGGTGTAGGTTGCAGCCCCTGTGCCAGTGGGTTGCCATGGGCTACCGTATGTAGCCAGCAGCCAGTGTGAGCGGCCAGCAGCCGCTGTGAGCGGCCGTCCAGAAGCCGGAGACTGATCTGCCTCACCCGGGATGAG
>NW_017731411.1:2137954-2169238 GCF_001890085.2 Hipposideros armiger | reverse complement strand
GGAGCACATGCTCTCACCAGCTGAGCCATCCTGCCACCTGTTGGCAGCTCAGTGGCAGCTCAGCTCGGGCACAGCTCACTGGTCCATGTGGAAATCGAACTAGCAACCCTGTTGCTCAGAGCTCATGCTGTTATCCAACTGAGCCACTCAGCCAGTCCCCCAAACTCAATTGATTCTCACCACCTCCAAAAAAGGTTCTATACCAAGTTGCTAATGGAGGTTATCTCTGGACAATAGGAATATTTCCCCTCCTCTTTTTTTTTTGTCAGCTTTATTGAGCATAACTGACAAATAAAAATTATATATATTTAAAGTGTAATTTGATGTTTTGGCATATGTATACATTATGAAATAATCACTGTGATCAAGCTAAGTAACATATCTATCATCTTATATAGTTAACTTTGTGTGTGTGTGGTGAGAAAACTTAATATCTATTCTCTTATCAAATTTCAAGTATACAATAGAATATTGTTAACTATACTCACATTGCTGTACATTATATCTCCAGACCTCATTCATTTTGCATAAATGAAAGTTTCTACCCCTTGATCAACATCTTCTCATTTCTCCTGCCCTCTACTACCTGGCAAATACCATTCTACTCTTTGCTTTTATGAGTTCAACTATTTTAGATTCCACATATAGCAAAATCATGCAGTATTTGTCTCTCTATGTCCTGATTCATCCATGTTGTTGCATTGGCAGGATTTCCTTCCTTTTAAAGGCTCAATAATATTCCATTCCATATATATGTCACATTTTCTTTATCCAGTCACCTGTCAATGGATACTTAGTTTGTTTACATGTCTTGGTTATAGTGAATAATACTGCAATGAACATAGGAGTGCAGTTATCTCTTCAAAGTATTGACTTTGGATGTTCACCTAGAAGTGAAGTTCCTGGATACCCTTTATATAGCATATGTGTTTTCCTATAATATATGTGTTTTTTAATAAAAAAATAAAACAATTAAAGTTACTAAAATTTGAAAATTATTTTGCAAGTGGCAGTGTATCCTGGTGTTGCCATTTTGGCAGACAAAGTCATCTTCCTGACATGGCTGGGAAACAAGCAAATCCAAAACTCCAAGGTAGGAGGAAAGGCTTTGTGGCAGCTTCATTCCACAGAGAACATGACACATCACATCAAGGTTTCAGCCTGATGCTGATGGATCTAGAAATAAATTCCCCCTGAACTGCATCCTCTAGGGACAGTTCAGACAGACCCAGTTTAAGCAGATTACAAAAAGGGCTGGTGGAGGCTGACACAGGAATTAGAAGCATCCAAGGAACAAATGGAAAATTATACACTGCAACATGGGGGTGGGGTGTTTTACAGAAGAGAAACTAGAAGAGAAAGAAAGCAGAAATTCCCCATATCTTCAGGGATTGCACAGACTCTGCTGGCAGGTTCCCCAGTGCCTCAATCCTCCACATGATGAGAAAGCTAAGGCCCATAGTCACCTCTTGTGACAAAGTGCTGCAGAAAGCTTCCTTGTAAGTGCTAAAAATCCGAGGAATGGGGCAATGTTCCCACTATTATTTAGTGATGGCTCTACACTTACATCATGCTCTTGTGTTTTTTGGAGCTCTTATACATGGTTGTTGTTGTTTTATTTTTTCCATTTGATTCTTGCAAAATTCACAGGACAGAAACAATGCAAGTTTCGAGTTTTATCTTCTCTGCTTTTCATATGGAGAACAGGAAGTGAGGGTGAGGGCAGGAGACAGGTAGGAAGTGGGAGGAAAGGAGGCGAAGAAGAAAAGGAAATTTCCTGGGGATCTACTCTGTACCAGTGCTTTGTAGAGTCCTCCCATGTAAACCACAATCACAACCACTGCTCTTGCAGCACTCACAGAGGCATGAATGCAGGCTGTAAGAGTTTCATTAACCTTCTAGTGCTGACAGTCAAGCCTTAACCCTTCAGAGGTCCCCCACATAGGGTCACGACATTGCCGCTACAGATCTAGACTCAATTAAGTTTGCTCAGGCACACACTAGAACTGATTTCCTCCCCATATTTTAAGATAAAGTTTGCATGTAAACCATTTCTGCTAGGTTCCAGCATACTCCACTCTCTAACAATTATAATAACAGATAAGTTTGTTATAAATAAGCTTTATCCATTTTTCTCGTTTGTTTAAGGGAGAACCAGACAATTTTCTCTGAGGTCAATATTTTAAATGTCTACCAAGGGACTGAGGCAACTTGAAAATAGCAAAGCAGGACATGGAGGTACAGCTCAGGAGTGGTCAGTGTTCCAAAGAAGACCCTGACTAGAGGGAAAGTGGACAAAAACCTTTCAAATACCTTCTGACCCAGAGTCACAGAGGCTGGGGGACAAAGTAAGCTTAGGAAGTGGGGTGGAAAATGTTTTGGCACAAGGCAAAAGCAATCACACCCATTCAAAAAGATGTGGCCCTGCCCAGACAACACAGGTGGTTGCAACTGAAAGGGAGAATAAGTGTACATCCATCTTTACACATACACATATTATATGTGTGTACAGAAACACAGCAGGAAAGTGTTGAAAAGAAATACATCAGGATTCCTGGCCAAGGTGGCAGAGTAGATAAATGTTGTGCCATCCTGGTTGGGGCTGTTTCTCCAGTGAGGGGACTGCATCTGTGCTGACCCACCGCATGCGACACCCGGCCCTCCCAGCTTCCAGGGCTGTGCACTGGAAAGGCAGCTGGCCGAGTGGCCCTGGGAACTTAGCAGGCCCTCCTGAGGCTGAACCAGCAAACTTGGTCTCATTAACACAAACCTCTGCATTAACCCCTTAGTTTAAGGTGTTTCTTGTCAAGTTGGTCCATTTCTGGATGCATGGTCATCGCCTGCCTGGGCTGGAAGGTAAATTTTTGGCACAGAGTCCATAGAGGCCCTTTGTCATTACAAAAAGCAGATGTGACAGCCTGAGCTGGGTTGAAAGGTCATGGCACCCACGCCTTCCTTAAAGGGAGGCACAGGCACAGCTAACATTGATACCCTGGATTAGCCTTACCTGCTCCCACCCCATAATTGTATAAAGGAAAGCCCCCTCTCAATCTCTTGTGCACACTAGAAACACTATTTATGGGGGTACAATCTACAAGAATGCCCTCCTATCCCATAAGCACTAATTCAGTGAAAGAAAGGACAATGAGTCCCAATGCATAGCAGAGTCCTAGGGGAACGAAGGTGCAGGAGGACATCCAGTGACTAAGCATTTCCTAATAGATTAGACAGGACAGACTTCAGCTCTTACAACAGAGATGCCCCCACTGTCACATACTTGTGTCCATGTGCACAATGAGACAATTTAACCAACACTGGCCCGATCAGCACACCTTTGGACTCACACATGATATTTGCTGCTCCCACAGCTCCTATTCCAATCTCTACTGTCCTACTTATTATGCAAAATTACAGACATTTCTTTATGTAAGTCCTCCCCCCCCCCTGCTGCAGCCAGTTGCTGGGGTCAGAAACTGGACTCCCCAGCATCCAAGCCCCTTTCCCACCATGAGAGTCATGGTGAGCCACAGCTGAGAAAGCCAGGAACAATCCAGATGCTCGCATTCCCAAGTTCATGGCAACAAGTGGGTATTGGGATACCTGTTTCTCCTTCAGGGACTTTGACCAGGAGCTAGAGACACAAACAGGCAGGGAGCACAGAGAATTCACTCCAGCCAAGGCAGCAGTAGCAACTCCAGACAAAATTTAGCTCTAGAAACAGCCGTGTTGGGAGACACGTGCAATGTCAGGGGCCAGCTGCCAATGGCACATTCACCTGAGTCCCGGGAGGCATGCTGTGACTCCAGCTCTGACCTATCCAGGCTACTACAGAACCCACTGTATGCTTTACTTTACATCCCCATGACTATTTTGTAACTACCAATTTGTACTTTCTAATCCCTTCACTTTTTTCACCTTGCTCCCCAACTCCTCTCCCCTCTATCACTCTGATAAATCTAGTACCACCTGACACCATGCGTAATTACAATATTATTGACTATATTTCTTACACTATACCCTACCTGCATCCCCATGACTACTGTGTAACAACCAATCTGTACTTTTTAATGCCTTCTACTGGCACATATTAAAGGGCCCTCTCCCTCAGTCCTAGCTAACACCAGGATTATAATTTTTTTTTAGTATTTTCCAATTTGATGGGTTTAATACAGTATGTTATTGCTGTTTTAATATGCACTTTTTATTACTTATGAAGTCAAGAGTTTTTACATGATAGTCATCAATTGGTTGTTCAGATCCTTGCTGTTTTATTTCCACAAGTCTGTTTATATTACTCTTACTGATTTTTAAAGAAATTTAACCTATCAATAATTTCTTTTTCTGCCATTTTATCAGAAATATTGTTTCCAATTTGTCATTTCCTTTTGTAACTTTTAATTTCTTTTTTACATAGTATGTAGTCTAATATACTTCTAATTATCAAAGTCAAAAACTGAAACAGAATCTTTTCTATATTAAGATGAAGAACTGAGCACTTTTATTACTCTCTCCACTCACTGATTTTAGTAATATAATCTGAAGATTTAGGCCCAGTTTGTCATTATTACATTATTATTTTTATATCAAATATCTTTTACTTAATAAGTAATTTTTCACATATGCATTAAACTTTATTAAACAAATATATATATAAAATACTTAGCAGAGGCCAGGCACATAGTAAGCACTAAATAAATGTTGAGTTTGAATTATTATTTCAACAAATATTTTTAATTAATTCCATGTTTAATTATTTTAATGCTCACCACCAATTTTTTCATACAGAATTTTTGATCTTGAGTCCTGAATTTTGTTCCACATTTCACATGGAATAAATTTTCAAGGAATATTTTTCAGAAATATACCCTGGGAGTATATTGCTTAAGGCTTTAGATATCTGGCAATCTTTCTATAGCCCACATATACAAAATAAAAATGATACTATTGCTTAATCACAATACTTTTACCTCAAACTGTTTTTTTAAGTAATTGTTTTATTTTTCAATTACAGTTGACATATGATATTATATTTGTTTCAGATGTACAATGTAGTGATTAGACATTTATATACCTTATGGGGTGATCACCTGATAAACCTAGTACCCATCTGACACCACACACAGTTATTACAATATTATTGACTATATTCCTTATGCTGTACTTTACAGCCCCATACTATTTTGTAACAACCAATTTGTACTTCTTAATTCTTTCCCTATTTTCACTCACCCTAACCCCTTTCCATCTGGCAACCATCAAAATGTTCTCTGTATCTGAATTTGTTTGTTTGTTTAGTTCTTTAGATTCTACATATAAGTGAAATCATACGACATTTGTCTTTCTTGGTCTGACTTACTTCACTCAGCAAAATACCCTCTAGGTCTATCCATGTTGTTGCAGATGACAAGATATTTTTCTTTTGTTATCGCTGAGTAATACTCCATTATATATATGTACCACTCCATATCTTGCCTATTGTAAATAATGCTGCAGTGAACATACGAATGCACATGTCTCTTCAAAGTAGTGTTTTGGTTTCTTCGGGTAAATACCAAGATGGGATTACTGAGTCCTTCTTTGTCTCTTGTTATAGCCTTTGTTTTAAAGTCTGTTTTGTCTGGAATAAGTATTATTATCCCATCTTTTTTGTTTGTTTGTTTCCATTTTCATGGATACATTTTTCCATCCCTTTATTTTCAGTCTATGTATGTCTTTCCATCTGAAGTGTGTCTCTTGTAGGCAGCATGTGTAAGGGTTTTATTTTCTTATCCATTCAGCCATCCTATTTCTTTTGATTGGAACACTTAATACATTTACATTTGTAATAATTGCTGATAGATATGCAGTTATTGCCATTTTATTATTTATATTTTTTTCCTTCTTTTTCTTAAAGAAGTCCCTTTAACATTCTTGTAATACTGGTTCAATGGTGACTAACTCCTTTAGTTTTTTCTTGTCTGAGAAGCTCTTCATCTGTTCTTTGATTCTAAATGATAGCTTTGTTGGGTAGAGTAATCTTGGTTATTGGCCCTTGCTTTTCATGACTTTGAATATTTTGTGCCAATCCCTTCTGGTCATAAAGTGTCTGTTGAGAAATCAGCTGACAGTTTTATAGGAGTTACCTTGTAGGAAACTAACTGCTTATCTCACTGCTTTTAATTTCTTTTCTTTGTCTTTAACCTTTGGCATTTTAATTATGATGTGTCTTGGTGTGGGCCTCTTTGAGGTCATCTTGTTTGGGACTCTCTGTGCTTCCTGGGCTTGTATGTTTATTTCCTTTGCCAAGTTAAGGAAGTTTTCCATCATTATTTCTTCAAATAGATTTTCAATTCCTTGCTCTCTCTCTTCTCCTTCTGGTACCCCTATGATGTGAATGTTGATACACTTGATGTTGTCCCAGAGGTCCCTTAAACTGTCTTCATTTTTGTGGACTCTTTTTATTTTTTGCTGTTCTGACTGGGTGTTTTCTGCTACATTTTCTTTTAAATCACTGATTCAAGCCTCTGCTTCATCTAATCTATATTGATTCCCTCTAATGTAGTCTTCATTTCAGTTATTGTATTCTTCATTTCTTGCTGGTTCTTTTTTGTTTTCTATCTCCATTTTTATGTTTTCTATTTCTTTATTAAACTTCTCTTTGTTAAACTACGCTTCCTCTAAGTTCATTGAACATCCTTATAACCAGTGTTTTGAATTCTGTGTATGATAGATTGCTTATCTCCCTTTTGTTTAGTTCTTTCTCAGGAGCTTTGTTCTGTTCTTTTATTTGGGACATGTTTCTTTCTCTCCCCATTTTGGCTTACCCCCTGTGTTTGTTGCCCTGTATTAGGTAGGGCTATTGTCTCTCAGTCTTAGTAGAGTGGCCTTATGTATAAGGTGTTCTGTGGGACCCAGTGATGCAGTCTGCTTGGTCACCTGAGCCGGGTGTTCCAGGTGTGTCCCTTGTGTGGTTGTATGTCCCTCCTGTTGTAGTTGAGCTTTGGTTGATGTTTGCACATCAATGGGAGGGATTGGCCCTCAGGCTGATTGGTTGTGAGGATTGGCTGTGATTATAGTGAAGGAGCTGTTGTGCAGGGGTTGACCCTATGGAGCAGGATTCGCTTTAGCAAGCTCTGGTGCATGTCCAGTCTACCATTTGAGTGTGCCACTGGCAGAGGCAGCTGGGTGGTGCTCCATTTTGGTCTGAATCTGGCCACTAGTAGTGCAAGCCCTTGGGTCTCTTGGGAGGGGCTCCACTACAGGCCAAGTTCAGCTGCAGCCTATGCTTTGCCCAGGGCCTGCTGGAATGAGCCACAATGCAATTTGCAGATGGCAGCCACCCATGCTGGGCTGGGAGGTGCCTCAACAGACCATACCACAAACAGTGGCTGGCTGGCACTAGAGCCAGGCTTGTGGCTGCTCAGCATGAAGTACAAGGCATGCTGAGACCAGATACTGCTTGTTTAGGTTTTATGAACTTTTGAGAGATTTTAGGAAAGTTCACAGCATGAACCAAGACAGGCGATTTGTATGGAAAAGCCACTGGAAGTGACTTGGGTGTGCTTGCAAGTTGCGGGGGATGTGGCATCAGGGAATCACCAGGGTGAGGTGGATGAACAGCATTAGCCAGGTTGATGGAGACTCAGATATGGTGGCCGCTTGTGTCTGCATGTTGGGAAGGGGGAAAGCTTAGCAAAGAAATAATGGATTCTACCAGCACTTGTGTCTGGGTGAAAGCTGCCCTTCCAGCCCTCATCCTGAAGCCAGACAACTCAGGTCCTCCCCATATGTCCTTGGTGCCTTTTGGGCTGCTGCCCTACCACTGGAGCTTTGAGTGAAGGAGTCTGCCAGCAAGTAAGTCCATGCGTGGGCCCTTTACGAGGAATGCTTGGGATTTTAGTTGCCCTCCGTCTCACTCAGCCACAATCTCTGCTGTTTTCCACAGCCAGAAGCTGTGGGAACTTCTCTTCCTGCCACTGGAACGCTGGGCTGGGGAACCTGGTGTGGGAATGGGACCACTTGCTCCTCTGGGGGAGAGGGGGTGGACCTCCGCAGCTGAGATATTCCTCCCAATTTTTGATGGTCACATGCAGGTGTGGGAACAGCCCATTCCATGTCTCCACCCCTTCTACCAGTCTCAAGGTGACTTCTTCTGTATCTTCTTAGTTGTAGGACTTCAGTTCAGCTAGATGTCAAGCAATTCTCAATGATGATTGTTCTGTAGTTTAGTTGTAATTTCAATGTGGTCATGAGATGAAGTAAGCACAGCATTTACCTACTCTGCCAACTTGACCAGAAATCCCTCAAACTGTTTTTTTTTTTATTCCCTTAATTTTTGCTGTTTGGTGTAACACAGAGATATCTAAAACCTACTAGATTTGTATTTTTTGTGTGTTTGATTTGACCAATCTTTACTGGCTATTCATAGGATTTTTCTTTGTCTTTATATGGAAAAGTTTTCGCTTTAGTGTTTCTAGGTGTTGGGTTTTCTTTCATATTTTTGTCCAATATATTAATATTATGGTAAAGATAAAGTCTTCCGATCTGCAGAGCTTTTGTTGAAAAATAAAAATAAAATATGTTATGTAAGTGCATTTAATTCCTCATTCCTTTGTACTTGTTTTATTCTTCAGAAGTATATTTGACTCTTAAGTTTTGACCTGTGTTGACTATCTTCAATATATATTTTTCCATTGTTTTCATCACATTCATTGCATCATGATTTGCTCTACCTTAATGCCACTTCAGCTCTATACATCATCCCATGTATATTTTGATTCTGTAAATGAACTTTTTGTTTCCTTGCCAGTTTTCCTTTATTCAATAATCTACCTTTAAATTTCATCTTGTTGCCATTTCATCTTACACAGTTGTCTTATGATTTCTCATTTAGATTTTGATTGAGAACATGCAATCTTATATTCTGGTAAGGATAACAAGTAGTTGTTAGAATCTTTTTTCTGGATCATGGAGAAGGTCATTTTCAGAGGTCTGCTCCTCTGAGACTTAGGTAAAGGTGAGCGCTATCTAGACAAGTGGACTGACCAGAGTTCCATGTAGGTCCCATCTCCTTTCCAGGGCATCTTAATAAATATCTGCCAGTCCAACACTCACCCCTAGAAGGTATTCATATGGGGCCAACTCTATGCACTGAGGTGGGCATACCCTCTTCCCCCTTCACAATGTGTTCTCTCTGCCTCACTGTATCCATGGAGTACATAAAATTTGTAGCTTCTAGTATTCATTATTAACAGAAGAATTGCATTGCTCTCCTCTTTTCTTTTCTACATACCTTGCTTAAAAGGATTATACCTTTGAAGATGCCATTTGACATCATCAACCAGCAATCTGTACCAACTGATTATTTAAAGGGAATTGGCCTATCTTTATGGATGTAAAAAGATAGAAAAAGAATGAGAACTGAGGTTGTGCCACCTCAGAAAAGCAGCATACACAATCAGGAACTCCAGTTTCTGCTGGGTTTCTTTCTTGGTGTGGAAGCAGAATAGCATAATAGTGAAGAGCATAGACTTTGAAGTCAAAGGGTCTGAGTTGAAACCCAACACAGATGATTTGTCCAAGGTCACCCAGGTACTGAGTGACCTTGAGCAGTTACCTAACTTTTCCTTATTGGCACAATTGGGGAAAGGGCAGAGACAACATTAGAACTTCTCAGAGTATTGTAAAGAGACTCTCTATAAACAAAAGCCTGTAGTAAGTATTCAATAAATATTAGTTGCTGTGAGGGGTCTTACTGATATGATAAAACTATTCTGGAATTAGTTTATGAATATAGCTGCACAATTAATCATTGACTTCTACATTTGAAATGGGTGAATTTTACAATATATACCTCAATATAGTTGTTTTTGAAATAAGTAAATATTCCTTGTCATTACATGCCAACACTGCCAATAGGTTGATTTTGTGTGCTAATTTTATATGTTTTTGGATTTTGTCCTGAGAGTTCTGAGCTCTTTGAATATCTGTTACTTACTTTGATAGTAAAAGTATTGAGGATCTGAACACAGTGTTGTAGAATACTCCTGGTGCTCCCAAATTCTCCTGTCCCTCATACTGTTGCCCCAGTTTATAGCCATTTAGTTTTACTTTTAACTACTCAGTGTTCAGGGGGTCAGGAGACCTGGATTCATGTCCTGGCTCTGACATTAATTAGTTAGGAAATTTAGGTATCTTCCCCTCTTTGGCCTCAGATTATTCCTCCTTTGTGAAAAAGCAGGAAATGAGCTAATTGACCCCTACTTTTCCTTCCAGTCCATAAGGACATGACAATCTTTTCTCATCCTCTCTAAGTTCTCAATTGATTAGAAGCTGTATACAAATGGGGATTTTATTTACATGATGTCATGCCAGTGTTTACAGTTATGTCTCAGTCCAATCCTATTCCAGTCTCTCCTCTGCCCCATCCAGTCCCCTGTGGAAAGTGTATTCACAGGGGAAAGAGGAGAGCAAAGTAAGAAAGGCCTGCTTAGCTCATGTTTCAGCCCTCATAAGCAAGGCAATAGTCCAGTGTGCTAGGCTTGGGGTATGGAGTGCCCTCCATACCTATGCTATGCTGGCTGAAGTAGCCACAAACCAAAGCCCACTCCACTTCCTCAAATTAGACATTGAGAGTAGAAAACAACTTGGTATCAAAAGATTCCAAACTGGGTCAGCCACTTCCCACATGGAGAATCTTGGACAAGTTACTTAACATCTTTTAACTTCAATTTCCTGGTCTTTAAATAGGGTTAATAACCCATATCTTTCAGGGTTGCTATAAAAAATTTAAAAACATAACATATGAGAGCATCTAGCACATCCTAAGTACTTACAGCCCAGAGTAGATGAACCAATGAGGCACTGACAAATCACATGGCTTTTCCAGGGTCAGTTGTGGTGAATTTTCTGGAGCTGGACACAGTCCTGAAGTGGGAAGTCTAATTAGGCTAATTGAACAGGGACCCCTTTCTTCTTGGCTCTTCTGTTTTTCTGTTGGCTCTAATAGAGAGAAACAACTTAATGAAAAACAAACATTTCCTAGTGAGCTCTCCTCAAACAGCTGAGGGTTGTTGCAAGGTTGAGAAAGAAAACAATTTCAACTCAATTTGAAAGGTCAGGAATTAGGATAAGCAAAACAATCTCATGACAAGAACCAGTCCCTGGGAAGCCATGAGTGACAGTAGCCTAAGGCTATCTAAGCGATGTGAAAAACAGGAAGTGTCCTGGGAGAAGTGAAACAAATCCTCCTCAAAGCTCAGGCTCCATTCCATCACGTCTTCCTCCTAGAAAGCCAACAGATAATTTCAAAGTAATTCATAGGCATGAGTCCACTGAATTCAGTACTAGGTAATATTCTTCCCAAGAACATAGTGAAAAAGTGACTCTCAGCCATGTTCAAGTTCAAAAGGATTGCAGCTGTGGTCCCTAAAATCTATTATGTCATATCTTCAAGACCACCATAGGAGACTTGGAGTGTCACTCTCAACCTCCAGATATTGGGACAGAGTGCCAGGAGAGCGGTTCCCAGGCTCTCAGCCTCACCTGGAAGGCTGCTGGCTCAGTTATTAGATGGCCATCAGCTGTGACTGGTTGACCATCCGCTGTGGCCAGTTGGCCATTAGCCACTACTCTTTTGTATATAACTGCGTTAGCAAGGGCAGATGTTGTGGATGGATGGATCCTGTGGTTCCTGCTTCCTGTGTGTCGCCTGGTCACCAGCGAGACTGTGGTGGAGGAAGACCCCTTGTTGGGATATTGGTGGATGTTTGCTTCTCATTTCTCGACTGGCCGCCGTCGAGAATATAGTGGTATGAACCCCCTATCTATGGCTGTGTTGTTGTTCCTTTTCAGCTGTACCAGACCCTGCATTCCTCTGCTGGGAGCTGAGCCCTGGCATGACACCAGGGTAATAAACATGGCATCAATTTTGGAGCTAGACAGGAAGGTGAGTAGAGAAATTTCTCCTCACAACATTCTAGGCAAATACAAATGGGAAAAAAATATTGAACTTAGGGTGGAGAAACCTGGAAGACACCAACATGATTAGGTGATTGAGGCTAAGATTATTGATGACAGCATGTCTTAGGGAGTTTGAGCTACTATAACAAAACTACCACAGACTAGGTGGCTTTACTCTCAAAGTTGTGGAGGCTGAAAGTCCAAGATCAAAGTACCAGCAGCTTCGGTGGCTGCCTTCTTGCTGTGTCCTCACATGGAGGAGAGAAAGAGAGAGCAAGCTCTTTGGTCGCTTCTTATGAGGGCACTAATTCCCTCATGACAAACCACTTTGTTTAACACTAATTACCTCCCAAAGCTCCACCTCCTCATGCCATCACATTGGGGCTTAAAACGTCAACACATGAATTTCAGAAAAACACAAACATCCAGTGCATAACACAGCATGAATGTACCTTATGTTCCTCCTATTGCAAGGCACAGAGAACAGCCAGGATCTTTTCTGTGGTATTCCTGCCAAGAATATATGACCGGAGTCTGATAATGAGGAAATACTGGATAAACTCAGGTTGAGGGTTCTCCTAAAGAATGAAGGGCTTGTACTCAAAAACATGATAGACAGGAAAAGACCAAGGAACCATTCCAGATTGAAAGAGATAATGAGACACAACATACAAATGTAATGTGTTTTCCTAAATAGGGTTGGAAAGGATAAAGAAAGTTGGTTGGGACAGCTGTCAAAATTCTAGCAGAGTCTGTGAATCACCTACCATTGTGATGGCTGCCAGAGAGTGATTTTTTACATCCATCATTGCTTCTACATGTGTTAGTTGACATTCCACTGTAAGAAAGAGTGTTCTCTTCTTCTCCATTCATTTGTTTATTTATATCAGTATGTGGGTGGCAATCCAATTTTTTTCAGCTTTATAGAGGTACAATTGACAAATAAAATTGAAATATGTTAAAGTGTACAATGGGATGATTTGATATATGTATATGTACATTGTGAAAAGATTCCACTGATCAAGTTAATTAACACATCTATTACCTCATATATTTACCCACATTTTAAAACTTTTTTTGGTTTTGTTTTATTTTGTTCTTGAGAAGAACATTTAAGTTCTACTCTCTTAGCAAATTTCAACTATACAATACAGTGTTATCAACTATAATTGCTGATATACATTAGATCCTCAGACCTTATTCATCTTGTAACTGAAAGTTTACACCCTTTTACCAACCTCTCCCTGTCTCCACCCCCAAGCCCCTCAGCCCCTGGCAACCTCCTTCTACTACTCTGTTTCTACAAGTTTGAGTCTTTCTTTTTAGATTCCACATGTAAGTGAGATCATATGGTATTCGTCTCTCTCTATCTGACATATTTCATATGTCATAATAAATATTCATAAGTATTCATCCATGTTGTCTCAAATTACAGTATTTCTTTTTTTAAGGCTGAATAATGTTCATATATACATATGAATTTATATATATATAGTGTCATATTTTCCTGATCTGTTTATCTGTTGATGAACACTTAGGCTGTTTCCATATATTGGCTATCTGTGAATAATGCTGCAACAAACATGGGAATACAGATATCTCTTCAAGATAGTGATTTTATTTCCTTTGGATAAATACTCAGAAGTGGAATTCCTGGATTATATAGTAGTTCTATTTTTAATTTCATGAGGAACTTCCATACTGTTTTCCATAATGGCTGCACCAATTTACATTCCCACCAACAGTGCAGGAGGGCTCCCTTTTCTCCACATCCTCGCCAACACTGTTATTTCTTGTCTTTTTTATAATAGCCATTCTAATAGGTGTGAGGTAATATCTCATTATAGTTTTGGTTTGCATTTCCCTGATACTAGTGATATTGAATGTCTTTTCATGTACCTGTTTGCCATTTGTACGTCTTCTGTGGTAAAAAAAAAAAAATCTATTCGGGTCTTTGTCCACACTTTAATCTGGTTATTTGAGGATTTTGTTGTTGTGTTGTTTTTCTGCTATTGAGTTTTATGAGTTCCTTGTGTTTTGCATAGTAACCTCTTATTAGGTATGCAGTAACAGTCTAATATTTTGATGCTCAAGTTGTCCCTGCTTTGGTCTGTGGAATCCTTCAAGCATTCTTCTATGCACTGAGATATGTCACACTCGTTTTTCAAACTCTTCCTGACTTCCTAGCCCAATGTTCCAGCGTCATCTTGTATTTTCTTGCCCCACTCCTAGATCAGGTCATTCCTTCAAGTTGCCCTGGTTCATTTTAGTGAAGTATTTAGAACCAGTCTGAACACTAGATAGGTTTGTTGCTTTTGGGAGAGAGAATAGCTATTTCGAGACCCTCACAGTGGTGAGAGGTAGTGAATATATGTGTACACATGCAGATATATGTATATATATACACACATTTACACATAATCTATAACTATTTTGTGATCAATCATGCCCCAGTTGTCTTTGTTCAGTTTTAAGCTTTAATAACTTGAATTGTATAAATACCACAAACTTAAAAAATAAAAGTTGACAGTTTTATTATCTACATTCCTTTTACACTTATTTGGTTTTGTGAGCTTTATTAACACATTTTTCATATTAATTTTAGTCCCTCTGATTTAAGATGGCAAACACTGATCGATACCAACAAATTAAAATTAAAGATTAATTTCTGAAAATTAAACAAGTATACAAGACATATAAATGATTCAACTTTCAAATGAAGTTTTTTTGAAAGTAGGCAGCATTTACATTTCTGAAGTTTCTAAAGCATAAAATTACTCTAAGGCTCTTAAAACACCCTGATGTTTAACAAGAATCACAAGCTCATACTGATTCTTTCAATGTCAAGTCCACACATCAGATACCTTGATTCAGTCAATTAACCTCTCTGTGTCATGTACCTGGTGTCCCAATCTTTCAGGCCACCTCAGAGAGGTCCCCTCAATACCCAGCTTCCCTAGACCCTTGACACATTGCTGCTTCCACCACCCACAAATCTCATTTCTAATGTCACTAATGCATTGCCTTCACCACCTTTTCTGAATTCCACATTTGTCCCCTTATCCTACCAATTTTTAACAATAACAGCTCAACATGATTGCTGATGTTAGTGAGTTCAGACACAGTTCTAAATGCTTTAAGTACATAGTCTTATTTACTTCTCACATCACCCTATAAGATAAATACATTTACTCCCATTTTTGTGGTGAAAAACTGAGCCAGACAGTTTAAGTTAATTGCCCCAAGTTAGTAGAAGACAAAGTTAACATTTTCTTTGAATCAATGATAGTTTATAGAACAGTCAACATTTTAACTCAACCCATTTGAGTAAAATGGGATATTTATGTATTTCCATAAGCCAGAGGACAGATTTAGGTAGAACCAGAACACAAGTAGCTCCTCAGGCTCAGTGCCTCCTAATGTTCAAAAACTTCCCTTTTGCTTGAACAGAAGGAATTCATCAGGTTGCTCCTAGTTACTAATTAAAAGACTTCAGTAAGAATTGTGCTTCTGATTAAGTGGCCTTGAAGTCTGGAGGTAGAACCCAGACTGGCTGGAGGTCTTTCCAATGCAAGCACAAATTGGCCCCCCTATGGATATTTCCTTAATATTTAGACTCAGCAAAGTGAAAAGGTTAGACCAGTTATTCAAAGACATAAAAATGTTTTTTCTTTGCTTTATGCTATAGCCAGGAATATGAGTTCACCCAAGACCAGTTCAACCATTGTGAACTAGTTACCAGTCATTTCTATCCAGTATATGAACAAAGCAATGAGAAAATAAATCAAGCATTGTCTGTAAGATCAATCTTTTAGTAATATTTAGTTATTTCCATAGGCTGTTTGCAGAGCAGGAAGACATACTCCTATACACACAAGCACAAAAGATTCAAGGAAGTAGCTACACTCTCGCTAAGCTCCAAATAGATCCCGTTCTATTTTGAAGTTTAGTCATTAATTGGGAGAACAAATGTCTCATGTTTTATAGGCTAGTTTTTTTCTTTTTTCAGCAACCAGATTACAAGCCAATGAGACAAATTTGGGATGCATCATGTCTAATTTACCCCATTTCTAGACTCTTCTTTCTTCTCCTCGGTCCTGGAGTCTGTGGTAGAAAATTTAGATTATTTCCTCACCACAGTATAGTTTAGGTTGAAAAGACTACTGTAACTAATCCAGCTGTAGCCTAACCCATAACAATCTGGTAACCCAGCAGCAGACATTCTAGGGCCATATTGCCCAGTGTTTCTCACTTGATTCTTAGCTCCATAAGGGCAGAGACTATGTTTACTATTTGTTTTAGAAGCGGAGGTAAGAGTAGTAACAGCTACTGTTTATTGAGCAACCACAGAGAGCTAAATATTTTGCTTATATCCATTCTAATTCTCACAGCAATCCCTTGGGTCTGCATGATGACCATCCCCATATTCCAGATGAGGAACTGAGGCTTGTAAGGTTATAACATGCCAAGATCCAACATATGGCAGTAGGACTGGAATGTGACTGTCATCCCTGGCTGGTCTGAAGCCCAGGTTCTTCCTGCTAGGCTATGCTCCTACCCCTGGCCCATACTCCCACCCTCACCCCAGCACCTGGGAGAAAGCCTGCATGTAATAAGATTCAATTTGTGATTGTTGAATGGAGTTAAACTAGACTGGGTCATGAGCAGCAGCAGCAATACCTGGCAGCTCCTGGGATCTATCTATATTCTAACCAAACTGAGTGGCATGGAGGAGGGGTGTAACATTTTGACATGGTGGGAAAACTGCCATACTAGGTTATCATCTGTCATTGAAGACATAGAATAAGTGACTCCAACTCTTTGCTCCTTAGTTTTCAAACTGCTAAAATGAGGTAGTTATACTTGATCACCAGCACTCGTGCTAGCTTTACTGTTCTTCACCTGTCAAAATTCTTCCTTCTGCACTCTGAGGGGAAAAAAATCTCTGAAATCCCCAGTCCCACTAATCTCCCCCATCCCAGCTATTAGCATACACCTTCCCGCTTTCTTTTAGAAGTAGCTTTGATTAAAAAACTGTTACTGCTTTTGGAAAAGTAGGTGCTTAGTAAATAGAGGTGCGATATCAGGAGGGATTCCTACTGAGAGAGTGCAACTCAAAGCATCCACAGTGTGCAAAGGGATTAAAGAAGAAAAGTCCATATTTACATATCTTCTTTCTTTTTCTTTTTTTGCATTAAAACAAATAAAGAATGAAAGTTTTCTCTTTTTTAATGGGGAAGCATTAGTAATGAAGATCAGCACACACTGTAAATAAAAGCCTAATTCTCCCTAAAAAAAAAAGGCTTTTAGACATGTGATAAAAGCTATTCATTCCATTGCCATTCTCAGATGAAAGAGGGGACGCTGTTTTAAAGATCAAACATTCTATTTTGTGCAAATGTGCTTGGTAATAAGGTATGGGGGAATATTGAACATACATTTATTTTTAAATGCATATATTCCTAATATATTTATTTAGGCCAAAATACAAATGTGAACTACTATCCAGATTAGAAAAAAGAAGGAAAAAAGGCTAATGTTGTATCTCTAGGGGAAATTAACACATTTTTCACACTGGAATTTGAAAATTAACACCTTCAAGAACCAGCGATCATTAGCACGTCAAGAATTAGGGTGATACCTCTTTCAGTCCAGTTAATGAAACAATTCTCTTTGTTTTTTGCAGAATGCCGCGTTAGCCCCGTTTATAGAGGCAGAATTCCATGGAGGTCAATGGAAGTTCACCTGTCAAAAATAGGAGTACTGACCTATAAAGAATTTTTTCCAATGTAATCCTTTCAGAGTCTGGGAGTATTCAGAAGAAATCTAACCGGGCAGGGGCAGACACTGATGTCTGGGAGTGGAGCGCTGTCAAATACCCGGTCTCCACGGGAGCCCAGAGGCGTCTCCAGTCGCTTGGAGGCTGCACCCTTTACCACAGAACCCAGCAAGCCCACTCTGGGCTCACTTCTCTGTTTGTTCCTATTTGCAACCTGGGCACACTACAACAGAAGCTCAGACTCCTGCTCAAAATAGAAAACCCCAAACCGTGTCCCCAATAACTGAAGGCTATATGATTTGGGGAAGATTTTCCACTTCAGAAACACAAAATCCACGTTGAGAAGATTTAACTCTCCTTAAGTAAAAGACTGTGGTGGAAACCTCAACGGGAAATTGTAGAAACTACTAATTCTCCATCTGTATGTAAATGAAGGGCACTCCATAGCAAACAGATATGCCCCATATCCAGAAATAGAGGATATGATTTTTTTTACATTACAAAAGTTTTCCACTTATGAGAAATGTCACTGTATTTATTTTATTTATTAAGCTTATTCATTACAGAAAAAAAAGTAAAAAACAATTTTTTTAAAAAAGTAGAAAAAATTTCCTATAAGCCACCACTCAGAGATAAACCTTGTGAACAAAACTTCCTCTCAGGTACATTTTTTTCTCTGCATATATAATTACACATGTATTTTGGACAAGAATGAATTACATTAAATATCTTATTTTGTAAACAATATTTTTCACTTAAAAAACATTATGAAGAAAATATTCATGTGAAGAAAAAAATATTTCTCCATCATGGTTTTTAATGGCTACATGGAATTTCACTAAATGGGTTTACTGAATACTTTTTGTTGAAGTTCATTTAGACTGCTTTCAATTTTTTACTCATAAAGAATGCTGTGGTGTAAATTCTTTAAGCTAAATATTTACTCACTTCTCCATTTGTTGCTTTAGAATCAATTCCCAAATCCGAAATTCTACTGAAGGGTGTGCACATGTAAAATGTTTGTTGTTTATTGCAAAACTGCCATCCAGAAATTTGTCATTGAAATGTGCGATTGTCAATTACTACTTAGATAGAACACAGTTTTGTGAGCTTGTTGGTTACTCTTACATTTTCCTTCTTCCAGTATGCTCTTGCCTATTTTTAGGCAACCTGCCAGGTGGTCCAGGTAGACAGGTAGTGATACAATTATAATGTTAAAATTATCACATCTTCTTTATCCATTCATCTATCAATGGATACCAAATTGCTTCCATATCTTGGCTATTGTAAATAATGCTGCAATAAACATAGGGATGCATATATCTTTTTGAATTAGTGTTTTCATTCTCTTTGGATAAATGTCCAGGAATGGAATTGCTGGGTCATATGGTAATTCCATTTTTTATTTTTTTGTGAAAACTCCATACTGTTTTCCATAGTGGCTGCACCAATCTGCAATTTCACCAACTGTGTACGAGGCTTGCCTTTACTTCACATCATCACCAACACTTGCTTCTTGTCTTTTGATGATAGCCATTCTAACAGGTGTTAGGTGGTATCTCATTGTGGTTTTTGCTCGCACTTCCCTGGTTACTGGTGATGTGGAGCATTTTTTCATGTGTCTGTTCGCCATCTGTATGTCCTTTTTGGATAAGTGTTTTATTCAGGCCATCTGCCCACTTTTAATTGGCTTATTTGGTTTTCTGATGGTGACTTTTATAAATTCTTTATATATTTTGGAGAGTAACCCCTTATCAGATAGATCATTTGCAGATATTTCTCCATTCAGTAGGCTGCATTTTCATTTTTTGATGGTTTTCTTCATTGTACAAAAGCTTTTTGGTTTAATGTACTCCCATTTAAAAATTTTCTATTTTGTTTCCCTTGCCTGAGGAGACATATCCAAAAAGATATTGCTAAGAGTGATGTCAAAGAGTTTATTGCCTATATTTTCTTCTAGGAGTTTTATGGTTTCAAGTCTTACATTTAAGTCTTTAATCCATTTTGAGTTCATTTTTGTATATGGTGTAAGAAAGTGGTCCAGTTTTATTTTCTTCCATATAGCTGTCCAGTTTTTTCCAACACCATTTATTAAAGACTTTTTCCATTGTATATTCTTGCATCCTTTGTCATAAATTTAATTTATTATGTAACCATGGGTTTATTTCTGGGCTGTCTATTCTGTTCCATTGATCCATGTGTCTGGTTTATGTGCCAGTACCATACTGTTTGATTACTATCGCTTTGTAGTATAGTTTGAAATCAGGGAGCATGACATCTCCAACTTCAGTTTTACTTACTTCTGCTCTGGTCTTTATTATTTCTTTTCTTTCACTAACTTTGGGCTTTGTCTTGTCTTCTTTTTTTAGTTCCTTTGAGTATAAGGTTTGATTATCTGATATTTTGCTTTTATCTTGAGGTATGCTTGTATTGCTATAAATTTTCCCCTTACAATGGCTTTTGTTGCATGCCATAGATTTTGTAACATTGTTTACATTTTTTTGAAAGATTTTTATTGGGGAATTGGGGGAGGGGAACAGCCCTGGGGAATTGGGGAAAGGGGAACAGACAAGTTGCTGTCCTTTTGTTCTTCAGTCTAGTTGTGGAGGACGTTGCTTCACTGGCCCAAGTTGGCACCATCATTGTGCTCTTCCCAGGCGAGGCACATCAGTCACCGGCTTCTGGATGGCTGCTCACGCTGGCTGCTGGCTACACACAGTAGCCCATGGCAACCCACTGCAGCAGGGGCTGCAGCCTACGCTGTTGCCAGCGACTCACAGCAGCCCAGCTCCAGGTTGAGCTGTTGTTCAGCATCTTAGCTGTAGAGGGCAGTGTCACTGGCCCTCATATGTGGGATCCGAACCGGGGCCCTCTGGCGTCCCAAGCCAGCTCTTAACCAACGTGCCACTCGTCCGGCCCTGTTTACATTTTTATTTCTCTTAAGGTATGCTTTGATTTCTTCTTTGATTTCTTCATTGACCCATTGATTGTTTAGTTGCATGTTGTTCAGCCTCCACATGTACATGGGTTTTTTTGTTGCTGTTTTTTTCAGTTTTCTTCTTATAATTGATTTCTACTTTCATAGCATTGTGGTAAAAAAAGATGCTTGATATGATTTCAATCTTCTTAAATTTATTGAGTTGTTTTGTGACTTAATATGTGATCTATCCTGAACAATGTTCATGTGCACCTAAAAAGAATGTGTATCCTACTGTTTTGGGATAGGATGTTCTGTAGATATTTATTAAGTCCACCTGGTCTAATGTGTCAGTTAAGGCCAATGTTTCCTTGTTGATTTTGTCTGGATGATCTATCCATTGATGTAAGTGGGGTGTTCAAGTCCCCTGCTATTATTGTATTACTGTTAATTTCTCCATTTATGTCTGTTAATATTATGTCTGTTAATATTTGCTCTATGTATAAAGGTGTTCCTATGTTGGATGCATAGATGTTTACAAGTGGTATAGCCTCTTTTTGGATTGAGCCCTTTATTATTATGTCACACCCTTGTGTCTTGTTACAGTCTTTGTTTTAAAATGTATTTTGCCTAAGTATTGCTACCCCAGGTTTCTTTTCATTTCTGTTTGCATGAAATATCTTTTTCCATCCATTCACTTTTAGTTTGTATGTTTAGATCTGAAGTGAGTCTCTTGTAGGCAGCATATGTGCGCATCTTGTTTCTTTATCCATTCAGCCACCCTATGTCTTTTGAAAGGAGCATTAGTCCATTTACATTTAAAGTAATTATTGATACATATGTACTTATTGCCATTTAAATTGTTTTCACATTAGCTTTATAAGTGGTTGGTTTATCGTTATTATATGTTTGTCTTTGCTAGTCAGTTTTTTTCATATATTTTCTTATTTCTGGTTTTAGCCTTTTATTTTCCATTTAAAGAGTTTCCTTTAACATTTCTTGTAATGCCAGTATAGTGGTGATGCATTCCTTTGTCTTTTGCTTGTTTGAAAAACTATCTCTCCTTCAATGATGAATAACCTTACCAGGTAGAGTATTCTTGGTTGCAGGTTTTATCTTTTATCATGTTGAATATATCATTGCCTCTCCCTTTGGGCCTGCAACCTTTCTGCTGAAAAATCAGCTGATAGTTTTATGGGGGTTCCCTTGTACATAACTAGTTTTATATCTCTTGCTGCTTTTAAGATTCTCTGTTTATCTTTAACTTTTAACATTTTAATTATGATGTGTCTCAGTGTGGGTCTCTTTGGGTTCATCTTGTTTGGGACCTTCTGTGCTTCCTGGACTTAGGTGTCTGTTTCCTTTGTCAGATTAAGGAATTTTTCAGCCATTATTTCTTCAAATAGGTTTTCTGTCCCTTTCTCTCTCTCTCTCTTCTCCTTCTGGGATGCCTATGATGCAAATGTTAGTATGCTTGATGTTGTCCCAGAGGTCCCTTATGCTATCCTCATTTTTTAAAAAATTCTTTTTTCGTTTTCCTTTTCCAATTGGGTGATTTCCACTATCCTGTCTTCCTGGCCACTGATTGATTCTTCTGCATGCATCTGATCTGCTGTTGAGTCCCTCTATTGTATTTTTCATTTCAGTTGCTGTATTCTTCAGTTCTGATAGGTTCTCTTTTTTTAACAATTTTTATCTCTTTGTTGAAGTTCTCACTGAGTTTATCCACTTTTCTGCAGTTTGATGAGCATCTTTATGACTATTATTATTACTCTTTATCTAGTAGACAGTTTGCCTCCATTTCATTTAGTCCTTTCTCTGGGGTTTTGTCTTATCTTTTTGTTTGAAGCATTCTTGTGTCTCCTCACTTTGCCTGTTTGTTTCTATGTATTAGGTTGATCAACTATGTCTTCTGGTATTGAAAATGTGGCCTTATTTAGAAGGTGTCCTGTGGGGCCCAGTGGTGCAATCTCTTTTTGTCATCAGAGCCAGGTGCTCCAGAAGTGTTTCCTGTGTGAACTAGTGTGGCCTCCTGTTGTGATTGAGCCACCACTGCTAAAAACACACTGGCAGGTGAGACTTGTCCCCAGCCAGGCTGATGAGGCCTGGATGCAACTGTTGTAGGCACACTGATGTGCAGGGCAGGGGCCACTTTGGAGGGATGTTAGCTTCAGTGGACCCTCAGGGAAACACCAGGGTGTGGTGAACAGTGTTAGCAACGTTAATGCAGAGTGTCAGAAATGGTGTCGGTAAGTGTCAGACCAGCTAGGTAGAAAAAGTTTTTGCTGTAAAGAAAGGGGGGAAAATGGCTCCCACTAGCACATCTGTCCATGGAGAAAGTTCCAACAGATCCCTTCACTCTCAGCTCATGCCTTAAAATTAATCAGTGTATCACCTTCACGTATGACTCAGGTGCTTTTCAAACTACTGCCTCTGTTCTGGGACTCTGAAAGAGCACAACCTTGGCTCTCCCAGATGTAAGCCCTACTAGTTTCAAAGCCAGGTGTTATTGGGGCTCATCTTTCTGGTGCAGGTCCCCCACGCTGCAGCTCAAACCCCTCACTCTTCCAGGAGGGACTGCCATGGTTGAGATATTTCTTCCACTTACAGGTCACCACTCATGGAGTGGGAGGTAGGGTAGGTCCTGACTAGATTGAGTCTCTGCCTCTCCTATCCACATCAATATGGCTTTTTCTTTATATTTGTAGTTGTAGAAAATCGGTTCTGTTAATTTTCATGTTGTTCTCAGAGATCACTGTTCTACATGTTCGATGAAAGGAGGTGAGCTCAGGATATTCCTACTCTACCATCTTGAGCCTGAAGCTGGGAGCCTTTCTCTTAAACACCAATTTAGGTTGTCCTTGAAATGTTCCTTGTGGTTGCTTTACTGTCCCCACAATAAACGTGTCTCTGGTTCTCCATGGCACTTGAAGGTGGGCATCTTTCTAGTTTGATCTCAGAATCTTTTCCCAGGCCAGTAAGGTTGGGCCATCATTTTGCACACTTGAGAGGAATAACATTTCCATTTTCTTATAATAAATTCCCTTTTAAGAAAGGTTGAATATATTTCTATTGCTTGAAACCGAAGACCCTCAAGATGGATTTAGCTTCTGGAAAGGGTCATCTGGGCAAGATATGACCCTGCCCAGGGGAGAAAGCAAAATACTGACTTATTGAAAAATTGAAATGCAGAGAAGACCCTAAAAAGCCTATATTACAAACGTCAGATAAAAATTAAAATACATGTCAGATAATATTAAAATAAAACTCTTTCCATTGGTGTTTCAGATTTTTTTAATCCAAAAGACTGAATAAAAAAAAAACAAAAAAGCATTTGTTTTTTCACCTGTCAAAAATTTGTGAAACCAACATCAACAAAAGACCAAACAAACAAAGAAACAAAATTAGTTCTTTGCAAAGTCTGAAAACATTTCACTCAGCTTATGCTCAGAATTTTTATTTTAAGGCACCAATATACCATTTTATTGTGTTTTTCATGCTTTTCTGGATCCATTTGGCATTGTGGACTAAGTTAGAAGGCAGAATCATTTTCTCACCTTTCCTCAATCTGATTTCATGCATTTTTTTTCCTGAAAACAAAACAATACTGCTTTTTGTCACCTTGATGCTAATTTTAGTAGGTACAAATTCCAGGCTCATAATTATGCATTGCTTTTGTCAACATTTCACAGGGTGTTGGCAGAAAGGTAGCTAGCAGAGTGCCTTTGTTTTACCTGGATGCTGCCTGAAACATGAGACAGAGAGAGGGACATAACATTTCTAAGGTGGAGAGACAATTCCTTGGTGATAACCCAAATTAAGTGTTTAACCTTCATCTGAGTCCTCATGCTACCATGAGGTGGCTTTAATACATTCTTGTCTTATACTTTAGGACACAATACAGGTCAAAAAGAATGATAATGTTTTTGGAAAACTTGATTATTGTTTATGTTAGAAATTTGCTTCCAATCAATGAAAACACATGAAACAAAATATATTCAGCTTATGTGAACTAAGTATCTTGAAACCTCTAAGTGTACAAGACATGTCTTCAGTCTTATGTAGCATATTACTTAAAAGAAATGTGCTGTAATCTTTTGGTGTGAGGGGCAGAGATTGAAAAGGTAGCTAGCTGTCCAACTATCCAAAGTCAGTGCAGCCAAAGATTATGGTCTTTGTCTCCATCTGGGCTACAGACTTCTTGCAGTGTCTCCATTTACACCCAGGATTTCAACTACCACCTGAATCACTGATGAGCCCCCCATTATTAAAAGTATCAATTCTGAAAATATAAAAATTTTCCTTTTTAAAATTGATTTTGTATTTAGAAATTACATATATATATATATATATATATATATATATATATATATATATATATATATATTTTAATTAGGGAATGCAGGACATGCAACAAGATCTAAGATTATTTCATTATTTTTCTATCATGGATGGATTTTATTTTATAGAACGTTTTCTCAAAGTGCACAATCAGCAAGAACTGTGCAGTATGGATTTGTAATGTTGCATCTTTGATGACATTTTATGTAGAAAAGAAAGTGCCAAGTAGTGGGGTGAGCGGAGGTAAGAGATTAGGGCTGAGAAATACACATAGGCTTTAAAAAGACAGATGTATTAGGATGTTTACATAAGATGTGGAAGGTGGAGTAGAGAATGTGCTGTGTCATATCAGAAGCGGCATCATGGCTCTCATGGGCTGAATTGTGTCCCCCAAAATTCACATGTTGCAGTCCTAACCTCTAGAATCTTATCACGTGACTGTATTTGGAGATAGGGTCTTTAAAGGGGTAATTAAGTTAAGATGCAGTCACCCAATATGACTGGTATCCTCATAAGTAGAGGATATTAGATATAGAGATGTACAGGGAGAAGAGCATGTGAAGGCACAGGGAGAAGACAGCCATCTGCTAGCCAAGGAGAGACGTTTCAGAAAAAAACAAGTCTGCCAACACCCTGATCTGAAACTCCCAGGCTCCAGAATTGTGAGACAATAAATTTCTGTTTAAGTATTATGTTTTGACAGCCCCAGAAAAATCATACATAGCCAACTTTCCTTTTTTCCAGTTTACCAGGTAGTTATATTTACATTATCCAATCATGATGCAACCACACATAAGCTTTACCTTCCAAATTCTACCTGTTGCTACCAAGGGTTGACTGTCTGGAATGGCACCCCGTCCCCACATCCACCTAAACAGGACACTGTGACTCCATCCCCCTCACAAGCCATAAGTCCCCAAGACTCTTTTGATGCTACTGCCCTTCATTCTGGCACTACTCCTCTCACACCTGGACAATTCCATCAGCCTCCTACCTGGGCACACCATCAACAGTCTCTGCCTCTCCAGTTTCTCTTTGTTTTATGACATGATCTCTATGTTTGTGCTGTGAGAGACAAGACACAAGAAGACAAAACTAAAGTTTCCTTACCTGAGATCATAAATCACCTCTCCAAACTCTCTAGCTTTCTGGTAGTTACTTTGTAGGACAGTGTTTGCATTTTTCATGTTATTTGTCCAGGTTCACCTGTTTGGGGTATTGGTACCATCTCATTGTCTCAGCTGATTCCCTAAGACTGGTTGCTGGTGTGTAACATGCATTCAGAAACAGAAAGCAAGAAGGGGAGAGGGACCACATTTCTCCTGCAAAGCTGCCATGGTTTCTTCTCTCCACCCCTGCCAACTGCCTGCTGCTTTTCATTTTCAAAAAAAATATTTTAATTGAGGTAATACATATTCATGATTAAAAAATAAAATTTTACCAAAAGGCTTAAAATGAAAAATAACTACTCTCTGAATTTCTCCGTGCCTCTTAGTCTTCATCTCGAGAGCCCATAGTTTAAACTATTTTAGTTGATTCTGGTAGGTAAATCGACATTTCTAAGTAGCACATTATATTACTATTTTTTTCTTTTTTAATTTCTGGCATTACTCTGCTCTGATAGGTGAGAATTTCACTCTCCTTCATGCCCCACCCCTCCTTCCACATTCCCAATATAGTTATTTCTAATTGAATCTCCTGACTATTGTGTTAACTATTTAAATTTTTTTTTAGTATTGAGCAAGGTAATATACTATGATTACGTTGTATTATGTGTAGTAAATAACAGCTCAAGCCCTTCCTACCCAACAGTGAGGAAAGGAGAAAAGACATCAGGAGAAGAGAAAGGTGAGATGTGTGACACACAGCTTCCCCCTACTGAGGGGGAAAAAAAATCCCAGGGGGAGAGAGAGGAGATGTAGGATGGGTAGAAAACCAACAGCAGAAGAGTGTTTTCCCAATTTCCAATTGCGTCTCTAGGAAAAAACTATATAGTAATAGGGGTGATTTTAAAAATGGAGTGCTCAGTCTGATAGGGTTGAGAACCTACTACAAGTATATCAGACCATAACTTCTTCGAAGAACTTTCTTACTGTTCAAGGATAAAATCATATTTATATCTTTAACACTACTTTGTAACAGAATGCCTCCTGCATAGAAGACATCAATATATTTTAATGTTTATTTAATGTATGTAACCTGTGTTTTCTGTTTCTTGCTAATTGAAACTCTTCAAACACATATCAATGCAAGGCTACAATCCCCTGCAAAATTATTTTCTCTATTTTCAGGAGTTATCAGGGAGTGTCTAAGAGCAAATGAAATCAGCTTTGTAAGGCATCAGTCATTTTCATAACAAAAGCAGAGCTACATATGTCTGGGACCTTGATATACTTGTATGAGGAAGATCACTTTACAGTTCAGTAAAGAATGAATTACCAAATAAATGTTGTTGAGAAAATTGCTTCTGCATATTAAAAAAAGTAGGTCCCTGCCTCACCCAATGCACAAAAACACCCTCTAGATGGAATAAAGAAAAAAAACTGAAAAGCAAAACTTTAAGAAGAATCCATACAGGTATGTTTTTATGAACTTGGATTAGGGAAATATTTCTAAATGAGACCCAAAAAGCACAGATCACAAAAAAGTTGATAAATTTGACCATGTTAAATTTTAAGATATCTGAACTGCAAGACATCATAAAGTTTTGCACTTTTTAATGAAAAAAATATTAGCAGTGGATATAACTTATGAAGTATCTATGCATAACATTTTTTACTCCTATTGATCAATACTAAAAGGACAAAAATGCAAAAGTAGATAAAGGGTATGAACAAATAAATCAATAAATAGGAAACTCAAGTGACCAATAGATTCTTTGAAAAGATTTTCAATCTCACTAGCAATCAGGAAAATGAAAATGGTAATAACATAGTTTCACACCCTTTAGCTTGAAAAAATTAACATATCTGTAAAAAACGTGTTAGCAAGTATTCAGACTTTGAAGAGTAGTTGATAAGAGTGTAAGTTATAGCACCACTGTGGACAAAAACTTGTCATACCTAATGAAGTTAAAAGTGAACAGACGGGGGCCAGCCAAGTGGCGTGTTGGTTGAGAGTTGGCTTGGGAGCACCAGCTCTGAGCAGCAGGGCCCCAGTTCAGACCCCACATGAGGGCCAGTAATGCTGCACCCTCTACAGCTAAGATGGTGAACAACAGCTCAACCTGGAGGTGGGCTGCTGTGAGTTGTTGGTGATGGCGTAGGCTGCAGTAGGTCTGCAGTGCGCTACTGTGAGTGGCTGGCAGCCAGCGTGAGCCACCATGAGCCACCGTGAGCAGCCGTCCAATGGCCGGCGAGCGACTGCCTCACCTGGGAAGAGCACAATGATCACAATACCAACATGGGCCAGTGAAGTGACGTCCTCCACAACTAGACTGAAGAACAAAAGGACAACAACTTATCTGTTCCCCTTCCCCTTCCCAATTACCCAATGCTGTTCCCCTCCCCCAATTCCCCAATAAAACCTTAAAAAAAAAAAAGTGAACAGACGGACAGCCAGTTAGCTCAGTTGGTTAGAGCGCAGTGCTCATAACGCCAAGATTGCCAGTTAGATCCTCACATGGGCCACTGAGTTGCACCCTCCACAACTAGATTGAAACAACTAAAAAAATAGTGAACAAAGCATACGAGTATGACTCACCAAATCCATCTCTAGGTAATTACTGTCTGTGAAGTGTATTTCATACTATCTTTAAACAGCCCACAGTAAGAAGTACCTTTTAAGGACAATCCAGTACATACATACACCAATATTTATAATTTAAATAATACATAATATCATAAAACATGCATATCCCTTAACTGACATTTTCTCATATTTTTATACTACTCTATCATCTTTCTTAATTATTTTTGGTTATGACTTACTAAATTATTTCATAATCTTCTATTGAGTTGCAACCAATAATACCCATGAGAAATGCTACAACACACACAGAGATGTACTCAAGGGTGTTTGTTCACTGTGACATTGTTATAGCATCACCCAAAATTCATATTCATAGATTTGAACTATCTGAGGTCATAATGTAATGATGTAAAAGTCAGCTACTTCTCTGCTCTCTTTTCCGGCTGCAGTAACTAAGGGTGAGAGAAATGAAATGACTTAGTCAAGGACATATTGAGTGGGTGCTGAGTTGTCACCAGATCACTGTTCTCCTTACTTCTCAACTATTTTTCCCCACATCCCATTTTTTCTCTTTCTTTGAAAACTAGTAAACCATCAAACCATCAATGGTTGTTTCAAAGCCAACTGTGTTACTTTTGGGCTGTAATAAACTACTTTTGTCATGGGGCCTTTGAAGGAAGTTCTTTGAACTCCTTGAAATAAAAGTGACAGCTTAATGTGATGACGTGGTCCCTTTTAAAGCCGATCTTTATGTGTTAGGTGGTAATCTCTTGTCAATCTTGGTGTGGGCTTCAGATCTTTTGTTTCTCTCTTATCATTCATTAGACATTCCTTTCCTATCCATAGTAACTTGAACATTTACCTGAGGCCAAGCTATAGTTGTGACTATAAATTTTTCTTGTAATAGTTCAATTTAATTATTTGCTAATGTCTCAGCCGGCAACTTCTAATGGTGATAGAATTATACCATGATACCATGTTATAAGCAGCAGTAAATCCAAGGAATCAATTGAAGAGACACACAAACAGGAGATCAGCTCAAAAGCAGGGTTGGAAAATAGGTTCAATATGTACTGTTAGAATACTCAAAGGTGAACAATCATTTAATAAAGTATGATGCATGAGCTCTAAATCACTAGGAGTGCATTTACCAAACTTATTGTGCAAATTACAATTCCACAGGATATTACTAGATATATTATGAAAACTATGTTCTGAGTCCACATAAGGTTGTGAGCTTGATTCAACATAGCTAAACAGATTACTTAATTGCTGAGAACCTTAGGAACTCCACTTTTGTTATATTTATTGTGGTTCCCCCCAAATATTCCCCAAATGTTTTCCTATCTTGTTTAATCTTGAAATGTATTAACATAGTTTTTTACAGCATATCCATTAACACCTCCTCAAACTATTAATTCCCAAAGTTTCTTTGAAAAACACTATGCTTGGGGGAAAAAGTATTTTAAAAAGAAAATGAGCAAGATAGCAAAAGGGAACATAAAAAGCTAAAAGCATAAACCAAAATAATAGAAGAAAATTATTGTATTTGTAACACTAAATATAGATGGATTAAACATCCACACTGAAATAAAAGATTTTCATGTTAGTCGAAAAAAATCAAACATTAATTTCAAAGGCACAGGGAAAAAATAGAAAGTTAGAAGAATAGAAAATTAGAAGGATTACATTTATATTATAAACTATGAAGCATGAACTTTATATTTATATATAAACTTTATATTATGAATTTTAAAAGAGAGGAAAAAGAAGGAAGGAAGGAAAAAAGGAAGGAAGGAAAGGGAAAATAAAAAGAAAACTAGGTTGGCAAAACTAACATCAGGAACAACAGAATTTATGACACAGTTAAATTTTAAAATCAGGAACAAAAAAATAATTTACAATAAAACTATTATAGTTATGAGTCTATATAGTCCAAGTGGCCTAGAATTACTATATATAAATACAAATTATTATTAGGTATATGAAGATATATTGGCTAAAGCACAGCTATGATCATTAGGCTAAATCATTAGATTAGACCATTAGACTAAAGGCACGTAATGACCATAGATGATTTTTGAGTAACATAATTAATAAGGTTATTTCCCAATATGTTTATATATCAAAGTTTACACCCAAAAGGATACAATTCTTTCCAATAACCTATTAAACACTTATCCAAATAATTAATATACTAGGCCACAAAGAAGACCTCAATAAATTTAAAATATAGAAATTACACAAACTCCATGAATAGAGCATAATGTCGAGCAGTAGAAAGAATAAATCTGAAATATATGAATGACAGAAATGGATTTAAAAAGATGTTGAAAACTGGAGTTCATCACTAATAGTGAAAGAATTTAGAAAAGCTTCCAGAAAATTAATAACCAAAAAGACGCCAGGCCAAGATGGTTTCTTGGGTGAGTTTTTGAACCTTCAAAAAAGAATTTCCATACCATTTAAAATGTCCTAGCTCATAGAAAAAGATAGAAAGTTCGCCAATTCATGTAATAAGGATAGCTTCATCCTGACAAAGAACATTAAAAAAAAAGTCCCTTTATGAATATTCATGTCATTACAAAATCCTAAATAAAATAAAAATAAATTAAAA
>NW_017731411.1:2118913-2137689 GCF_001890085.2 Hipposideros armiger | reverse complement strand
CCGGTTCAGATCCCACATATGAGGGCCAGTGACACTGCCCTCTACAGCTAAGATGCTGAACAACAGCTCAACCTGGAGCTGGGCTGCCGTGAGTCGCCGCGACGGCAGATGGGTTGCCATGGGCTACTGTGTGTAGCCAGCAGCCAGCGTAAACTGCCAGCAGCCACTGTGAGCGGCCATCCAGAAGCTGGAGACTGATCTGCCTCGCCCGGGAAGAGCACAATCATGGTGCCAACTTGGGCCAGTGAAGCAACATCCTCCACAACTAGACTGAAGAACAAAAGGATAGCAATTTGTCTGTTGCCCTTGCCCCAATTCCCCAATAAAAAATCTTTTAAAAAAAAGTCTTGGTAAACTATATGAAAAGATACTTATTTCAAAATAATACAAAAATTATCCTTAATGACAATGTATAGCTACATTTCCACTAACATAAAAGTAAGGTAACAACTATCATCCTTTCTATTTATCAACTTATTATTGTTTTTAGAGTTCATTTCAATATACTAGGATAAGCAACATTAGAAAGCAGAAGAAATATTTTAAAGGTGAAATCAAAATTAACTTTTATGTATAGATTATGTCATCTACCTGGATAATTCAAGAGAACCCATTGAAAACTTTCTGAATTAACAGCAGTTCTGTGGGGTGCCTGTTTTCAAAGTAAATGGACATCAGTGTTTCTATTCAAACCAGGAAAAAAAAAAAATATATATATATAAACAACTAAAAATATAATGGCCCATTAGCCTTTGGAGCCCACATTATGGTTTCTGAATAACATTTCCCACTAGAAAGAACCAGAGCTCCTTGGAGAAATGTCTGATTCCAGGTCTGGAGAAGAAAATGCACAAGAGGGAACATCTTGTGATACCAGAAAGCAAGGAAGCTAACCAAAATTACTGTTGAAAGAATTCAAGAACCAACTATAAGAGACTCCCACTGGCCAAAGATGGGACAACTTGAACAAAAAATAATAATAACGATAATGGATTGAAGTATGTCAAATATATTTAAACTTATGAGCTCATAATGATAATAAATAAATTGGTCGACTATGGAATATTCTGTGTATATGCCCCATTACTTTGAAAATTTGTCAGTAAAATAAAATAATCAAGCATTTATCTTGCCTTTTCTATGTGATTTGTACCACTGGGTAATTAAGTAATTAAAAAAGAAAACAGTGATCTTTTAAGAAATAATCTTGCTAATGAATAACGAAAAATTGATAAAATTCACGTGTCAACATTTTGCAAACATTAATGAATTGATTTGATTTCAGGTTAGAGTCACCTCTGTAAATCTAACTCTACATTTATGCAAAATACAAGGCATATGTTAAATGACAGCATGGGAAATTCTACGGTGCCTGAATCTGCAAAATCCAGTCTATGGAAAATTCAACAGGACAACCCAGGCCCTTCAATACAAATTTGCAAGAATAAAGAAAAATTTGGAATAAAAAAAAAATCTTTGAATCTGAGGTAACAAATCAACCCAGTGAAATTTTTGGACTTTATTTGAACCAAGACTCAAACAAATTTACCTTTAAAAATATTGTACAAAATAATTGGAAAAATATGAACACTATAAGATACTTGATATATTAAGGATTTATTGTTCATTTTCTAGGGCGATAGTGGTATTATAATTATGGGGTTTTTTTGTTTTTTTAAAGATTTTTATTGGGGAATTGGGGGGATGGGAACAGCGTTGGGGAATTTGGGGAAGGGGAACAGACAAGTTGCTGTCCTTTTGTTCTTCAGTCTAGTTGTGGAGGACGTTGCTTCACTGGCCCAAGTTGGCACCATCATTGCGCTCTTCCCGGGGAGGCAGATCAGTCGCCGGCTTCTGGACAGCCGCTCACTGCGGCTGCTGGCTACACACAGTAGCCCATGGCAACCCACTGCCACGGGCTGCAGCCTACGCCGTCGCCAGCAACTCATGACAGCCCAGCTCCAGGTTGAGCTGTTGTTCAACATCTTAGCTATGGAGGGCAGTGTCACTGGCCCTCATATGTGGGATCCGAACCGGGGCCCTCTGGCGTCCCAAGCCAGTTCTTAACCATCGCGCCACTTGGCCGACCCCTATAATTATGTTTCTAAAAGTCATTTTAATTAGAGATTAGCATTGAAAGTTTTGAAATTATTTATAATTTGCTTCTAACCATGCAGGGGTAAGGGAGAAGTGAATAGGGTACAGATGAAACACAATTGGGCATGTCCTGATAATTGTTGAAGTTAGGTGACAGCTGCATTAAGCTCACTATAGTATTCTGTTTACTTTTCTATATTTTTTGAAATTTTCCATAATGAAAGGTTAAACAATTGGGAATGATCTTCATCCCTCAGGCCCTCTCTCATGGAGGGGTAATGGTGTAACTAACATAATTTATTTACTGACTTTTTATCCACAGACACTGATTTTGTTAAAACATGCTTTATTTATTTTTGTAGGCAAGCATCTCTCTCTCTTTCTCTTTCATTAAAGTTTATTGGGGTGACAATGGTTAGTCAAGTTACAAAATAAAGAGGAAACCAACCGAATGGGAGAAGATATTTGCAAAAACTCCTCCGATAAGAGGCTAATATCCAAAATATATAAGAAACTCATACAACTCAACAGCAAGCATCTCTTTTAAGAATTTTGAACATATAGGCTTTCATAGCACAGAGACTAAAAAACAAAATCTCATCAACTCTACTGATTACTAATTTGTTAACAAGTTTTACATTTATAATTATACTTTGAACTTCTAAGCAAATGAGCTTAAGAATGATCTTTTACAGCCTATCTTGTTCATAAGTAGAGAATCCTCTTTATTCCCAGTACCTAGTACTTTGTCTATGTTTTTTGAAATGCATAAATGAATAATTATAATAACTCAGTAATAAGTAAATAATCTGATTTTAAAATGAGCCAAAGACTTCAACAGACACCTCACCAAAGAAGACATATAGATGGCAAATAAGCATACAGAGTTGCTTTACATTATATGTCATCAGAGAAATGCAAATTAAAACAACAATGAGGACCTATACTCATTGAAAACTATAAGACATTATTAAAAGAAATTGAAGACACATAGAAATGAAAAGATATTCTGTGTTAGTGGATTGAAAGAATCAACATAGTTAAAATGGCCATATTACCCAAAGCAATATACAGAGTTAATGCAATCCCCATCAAAATCCCAATGGTATTTTTAAAAAGAAATAGAACAAAAAAAGCATTCAATTTGTATGTAATCACAAAAGATCCCCAATCGCCAAAGTACTCCCGAGAAAAAAGAGCAAGACTGGAGGTTTCACATTCCCTGACATCAAATTATACTACAAAATTACAATAATCAGAACAGCATGGCATTAGCAGAAAAACAGACACACAGACCAATGGAAGATAACTGAGAACCTAGAAATAAACCCACATATAGTATATGGGCAGATAATTTTTGACAAAGGAGCCACAAACATATAATGGAGAAAAGAATGCCTCTTCAATATACAATGCTGGGAAAATTGGAAAGTCGCATGCAAAAGAATAAAATTAGACCGCTATTTGTCACCATACACAAAAATGAACTCAAAATAAATCAAAGACCTAAATATAAGACTTGAAACAATAAAATACATACAAGAAAACACAGGTAATAAATTTATAGACATTGGTCTCAGGGAGAATTGTATGAATTTGACCTCAAAGCCCAGGTAAGTAAAAGCAAAAATAAATGAATGGGACTATATCAAACTAAAAAGCTTTAGCACAACAAAAGAAACCATCAACAAAACAAAAAGGCAACCAACCAAATGGGAGAAGATATTTACAAACAACACCTCCAATAAGGGGTTAATTTGCAAAATATATAAACAGCTCATACAACTTAACAACAACAACAACAACAACAAAAACAATCCAATTAAAAATTGGGTAGAGGACCTGAATGGACACTTCTCCCAAGAAGACAGAAAATAGCCTACACACACACACACACACACACACACACACACACACACAAGGTCTAACAATTATGTGTGTGAACTCATTCTAGAAAAAGGTCTACATACCTCATTGCTGAATATCACTATGATCACCTTTGAAGTACTCCACTTGGGAAGCTATGCACTGACGCCAGCACCTAGTCCACCCTTCAAAGCAATTTTGGAACTCTTTTTCTGGAATGGCCATCACAGCTATCGTATTATTACCCTTCATGTCCTGAATGTCATCAAAATGTCTTCTTTTCAATGTTTCCTTTATCTTTGGGTAAAGAAAGAAGTCATTGGGGGCCAGATCAGGTGAGTAGGGAGGGTGTTCCAATACTGTTATTTGTTTACTGGCTAAAACCCCCTTCACAGACAGTGCTGTGTGAGCTGGTGCATTGTTGTGATGCAAGAGCCATGAATTGTTGGTGAAAAGTTCAGGTCATTTTCATCCAACTTTTTCATGCAGCCTTTTCATCACTTTCAAATAGTAAACTTAGTTAACTGTTTGTCCAGTTGGTACAAATTTATAATGAATAATCTCCCTGATATAAAAAAAAATGTTAGCAACATCATTTTGACACTTGATTTGGGTTGACGGAACATTTTTGGTTGTGGAGAGTTGGCTGAGTTCCATTATGACTCTGACGCTTTGTTTCAGGGTCATATTGATACACCCATGTTTCATCACAAGTGATAATATGGCCCAAAACATCATCTTGCCTCTCCAAAAGGTCTTGGCAAACTTCAACTCTCTTTTGCTTTTGTTCATTGGTGAGCTCCTTTGGGACCATTTTTGCACACACCTTTCTCATGTCAAGATATTTAGTTCAGATTTTCTTAACTGTTTCTCTGTTGATCTTTACTTGGTCTGCTATGCTTCTCACAGTCAGCCAATGATTTTGATGCACAATTCAGTGAATTTTTGCAATGTTTTTTCAGTTCTGCTCGTTACTGGCTGCCCTGACCTCTCTTCACCAGTGATGCATTCTCTCCTCTCAGAAAAAATGTTTAATCCATTTGTACACTGCCATTTTCTTCATACCATTATCCCCATAAACTTGGACTAACATGTCCCTGATTTTACTTCCACTCTTGACCAAGTCTAACAGAAAAGTTGATGTTTGTTCGTTGCTCTAATTCAAGCTCAGACATTCTCACGACAGCACACAAAAACACAAAACAATAATGAGCGCCATTCAGCAAGACACCACCACACGTCCACATGACCACAGCTGTGAGACACTGATATACCAAGGTTATGAGACCTTACCAAGCTGTTTGTACAGTGCTGCCAATGTAAGCGCATGGTTGCAAGTTCAAGAATTTGTCAGACCTCTCGTGTGTGTGTGTGTGTGGGGGGGTAGGGTGTGTGTGTGTAGATAGATAGAGATAGAGATATATAGAGATAAGATGCTCAGCTTCACTAGCTATTAGGAAAATGCAAATCAAATCCACAATGAGATAACACCTCACATGTTAGAATGGTTATTATCAACAAGACAAGTAATAGCAAGTGTTGGAGAGGCTGTGGAGAAAAAGGAACCCTCATACACTACTGGCAGGAATGTAAATTGATACAGCCACTATGGAAAACAGTATGGAGGTTCCCCCCAAAATTTAAGACTAGAATTACCATATGACCCATCAATCCTTCTTCTGGGTATCTTCCTGAAAATTTAGAAAACATTTATTCATAAAGATATAGGTACCTCTATGTTTATTGCAGCATTTCTCATGGTGGCCAGGACATGAGACAACTGAAGTGTTTTTCGATAGATGATTGGATAAAGAAAATGTGGCACATATATACAATGGACTATAACTCAGCCATAAGAAAAGATGAAATACTGCCATTTGCAGCACCATGGGTAGATCTTGAAAATATCATGTTAAGCGAAATAAGTCAGACAGAAAAAGTCAGAACCATGATTTTCCTCATATGTGTGATAGAAAACTAAACAACAAATGAACAAGACAAAAACTCATAGACACAGATAACAGTATTGTGGTTACCAGAGGGAAAAGGAGAGAGGGGGTAAAATAGGGTAAAGTGGGTCAAATATATGGTGACAGAAAGAGAGTTGACTTTGGGTGGAAACACACAGGATGTTTTATAGAACTGTACACTTGAAACCTATATAAGTTTATTAACCAAAGTCACTCTAACAAATTTAATAAAATTAAAAAAAAATTTAAAACAACAATAATGAGATATCTATCATTACACACTATTAGAATGGCCAAACTCCAGAACACTGGCAACACCAAATGCTGATGAAATGTGGAGCAACAGGAACTCTTATTCATTGCTGGTGGAAATAGAAAATGATACAGCCATTTTGGAAGACAGTGTGGAGGTTTCTTACAAAACTAAACATACTCGTCCTATGATGCAGCAATCCTGCTCCTTGGTATTTGCTAAGGAGTTGAAAACAGGTACACACAAAACCCTGCACACATATATTTATAGCAGCTTTATTCATAATTGCTAAAACTTGGAAGTAACCAAGGTGTTCTTCAGTAAGTGAATGGATAAATAAACTATGCTGCATACAGACAATGGAATATTATTCCATGCTGAAAAGAAATGAGCCATGGAAAGACATGGAGGAAACTTAAATGCATGTTAACTAAGTAAAAGAAGTTGATCCTAAAAGCTTACAAGCTGTATGACTCCAACTTTATGACATTCTACAAAAGGCAAAACTATGGAGACAGTAAAATTATCAGTAGTTGCACGGGGAGGGGCATAGTTGGAGTAGGGGATAAGTAGGCAGAGCATAGAGGATTTTTACAGCAGTGACAATACTCCAGATGATATTATAATAGTGGATATATGTTATTATACAGTTACACAAACTTATGTAATGTACAATACTAAGAGTAAACCCCAAGGTAAACTATAGATTTGGGGTGATTATGTTAAGTCAATGTAGGTCCATCCTTGGTTTAAAATGTACCATTCTGGTAAGTAATGTTGACAAATGGGGGAAGCTATGCATATTGTGGGGGGCAGGGGGTATCTGGGAAACCTCTGTACCTTCCTCTCAATTTTGTTGTAAACCTAAAACTGCTCTGAAAAAATAAAGTCTTAAAATTAATAACTAAAAATGATATTGTAGCAAATTCAAATCCTGCGATTTCAAGTAAAAATTCGTGACTCATAAATATACTCAAAAAATAGGAAGACAGAAAACATTGGTAACTCCCTGAGAGAGCTATTATAGCAACTCCTTGATTTGATGACTGTTAACTAATGAGAAGGAAGAAGTCATGAGTCCTGCCTTTACATAGAAATATATTTCAGGATAACCTATTAGCCTTGTTAAAGAGTGAATACAAAAGAATGTCTGCTAATAAATATGGGAAGACTGACAGCATTAAAACATACAATGTTGTAAACCTTAATGAAATTATTGATTCAGAAACTGATTACGAATCAGTATTAAGACAGTAAGGTGAACTGTATTTTTGTATAGTGCTCAGCACATCATAGTCACAAGGGGGAAAATATAATTGTACCATAAATGGATCAGACTCTCACCACTCCAAACTAGTAGTTGATCTTAGCATCTTGTCCCATCTTACTATCACAAATGGTGGACAATCAGATAATATGCATCTTCTTATGTGATTCATCATGAAGTCCACATCACCTATGTGAATTATCACATTATATGTCAAAATATTTTATGTTAATGCATCAAGCTCTAAATTTAACTCTAGTTTACTGGATATACAGTTATCTCTCAGTATCTGCAGGGGATTGGCTCCAAGACCACTTGTGGATACCAAAATTCACAGATGGTCAAGTCCCTTATATAAAATGTATTAGTATTTGCATATAACCTACTCACAACCTCCCACAAATTTTAAATTCTCATTAGATTATTATAGTACTTAATACAATGTAAATGCTATGTAAATAGTTGTTACACTGTATTATTCAAGGAATCATGACAAGAAAAAAAGGCTGTACATGTTCATTACAGATGCAACCAGCAACAATTGTATGCCTAACTATGTAGTACATACATATCAGCAACAGTATAACATTTAAAAAATATTTTTGATTCACTGTTGGTTGAGTCCATGATGCTGAACCTGGAGATTACTAAGGGCTGACTGTACATGAAAGGAACAAGCTAAGTAATACAATGAGTAACCAAAACCAATAACAAAAGGAGAAACACTCTGGAGGACGATGGACCTGATCTCTTAAACCGAGCCAGTGGTATCTGAAATAGACGTAAGGAACATAACAAGCAATGCAATGTGTATTATAGCTCTGGACTGAATATGATTAAAAAAAAGCTAAAAAGACTTTTGAGGACAGTTTGGGGAATTTGAATATGGCTTAGCCATTAGATTAGATGAAAATTATTAAAATGAAAAGATGAATAATATTAACAAAAAAGTTACAATACAGTATGTACAATATGAATTCATTTTGGCATAAAAATTCTAAAATGATCTGAAAAGATATTGATTATATGTTAAAAGGGGCATTCTGTGAGTAGTGGGATATAATGTTTTTATATTCTTACTTCCGTTCTCTGAACTTTACAATTTTCTAACATGTGTATATCTGCTTTTATCATAATGAAAGGTGATTAAAAAATACAGCATTGCAAAGTGCTCTACAAGAGTACCAAAAAAATTACATAGACTAATTTAGATACATTGCATTTTCAAATTTTCTTAAAATTATTTTATAAATGTTATGCATTTTCACTCTCCATTTCAGTGAGGCAATTTTTTAATCTTTACTTTATTATCGTGGTACTAAAAGCAACAGCTATAAAAGAAAATTGACAATTAAATGAAAGTACATAACTTTTGTAGTTTAGAAGTAATTGAATGGCAAATGTTGAACAAGGGGCAAAAGTTTAGCACACAAATAACAACTTAATAGCCTTAACATATAAAATTAATTCTTGTAAATCAATGAGAGAAAATAATACCTACTGCCCAAATGGCAAATGCTTTTAACGGACACGTCTAAGAATTATAAAGGAGTAGGCTCCTGGTGCACCATGGACAGCTCCTAGGCAAAGAAGGACATAATGCATGGCCTGAGCCCCTAAATGCTGCTGCAAGTTCAAATGTCTCTGACGTGGGCATATACCTGTGTCAATCAAGATATATGATAATCGGTAAAAAGCAACTGGAAGTGGTGAGGGCTTATCAGAGACTTATCAGCTGAATCATTGCTACTGTTTAAAGTTGTACTGCCCTAATTTGGCCTGTGAGCCACTGGTTTGTGATTTATGTGTCAAAACTAAAAAGTAAAATGGTCCAAGAAGCTCTGGAAAATATACTTCAGGCAAAGACTTGCACATTCTTTGGATGAGTCATAAATGGGAAATTAAAGATACCAAACGTCTCCCAGTGCTGATGTTTTAAAATGTGCAAATGGTACAAAGTAAGCACTGCCCTCCAGAAGATTTCAACTGAGTAAAGGAGGCTTTAGGTGGAAAAAGCTATTGGCTAGAAGGAAGAGAATTAAGAGCGTATGGCTGAGAGAAAGAGAAACTGAAACAGCATGTTGTTTGCTGTAGAAGTGGACTATGAGAGGAACCCGCTCAAAAGAATGATGGCTCCAAGTAGGAGCAAACTCATGGGGAAGACTTTTCCAGAATAATAGTTATCATTTGTGGGACCTATTGGCCTGACTCTAACTAGGTCTCCATACACATCTTTCTATTTATAAAAACAGCCCTGTTCTTGCATGCATAGTGTGCTCCAGAAATGCATGTCCACCCAGAGCCTCACATTGTGACCTTATTTGGAAATATGACCTTTGCAGACATGATTAGTTAAGATGAGGTCATGCTGGATTAGAGTGGGCCCTAAACCCTAAACCCAGTGACTGTTGTCCTTATTAGAAGGCTATGTAAAGACATGGACAGCCACACTCACAGGGAGAACATTATGTGACGAGGGGAACAGAAACTGGAGTGGCACAAAGAATGCCAAGGAGTGCCAGCAACCACCAGAATCAAGAAGGAAGAAAGGAAGGTTCTTTTCTAGATTCTAAGGTGTAGCCTGGCCCTGTTTGCAGACATCTAACCTCCTTGTTTGCAGACATCTAACTTCCAGAACTATGAGTGAATAAATTTCTGTTGTTTTAAGGCCCCCCAGCTTGTGGTTAATTTGTTACAGCAGCCCTAGGAAACTAATGCAAGCCTTATGTTTGACAGCAAAGAGAAGTCAGGCTGAAAATGTGGGGATAGATTTGAATAAGGAGTCCAATCCTTTCAGTAAGAATGCCAGTAAGCTTTTTTATGGAGCTAGACAAGTTGATACTAAGTTTCCTATGACAAAGCAATCGTGCAACAATAGCCAGGAAAACAACAAATAAGACAAAGATGTGAAGGGGGAATTAGCCCTACAAGACAATGAAATATACTATAAATCCTCTAATTAATGGTACATGAATAGACAGACAAGTAGAGCAGAAGGTCCAGAAATAGACTCACGTTCATGTGGAAATTTAGTACCTGAAGAGTTTGTCTTTTGCTGCTGTTGTGTGGCTACCTTTTTTTTTTTTCCCTGAAAATATACTCAGCCCAAAACATTTCTCCATAGATAATAGGTCTTGGTAGTGAGGCTAAAAGGAGCATTGATTTTCGAGTGATTTGGGAGAGCCACTGGCTTTTGAAAGTAGTGAATCTGATGAATAGAGAGTCCAATAAATGCTGGCATTCTTCTTCCACAAGATCATAGGGCCATGAGTGAGGAGTGTTCACTTAGAATAATGGATAAATATTATGGGAGGAGGGAGCCACCCATATGCCCAGGTGGTGAGAACACATGAGCATCCTGATAAATCAGAAGTAAAGAAGTTTAGGTTTAGAATATAGGGAGTCCGAAACCACAGAGACCAGCAGCCAAGGTGTAAACTGGTCTTGAAGCTCTGATAAAGACTCAAGCAAGGCAAGAACCACATTTTCTTCTATGGTCTCCACGACATGCAGCATGACGACCAAATGGAAAATGGACAGACACTAAGTGAGCTTTGCTCCTGAATTGTCCTGAGCCACCATGGTGGACCTGAGGTGCCAGGGCCTGGAATCCCTACAAACTGAATAGGACCTGATCCCAGGGAAGCCCCAGAGCCTGAAGCCTGGGAAAAATGCTTCCTGGTTTTCATGGTGTAGCAAAGCTTCCCAAGACTGTCCGGTGTGTCTCCCTCCCTACTTACCCTGCCCAACTTGTTTCTCCACCAAGAGCCATCACAGACCATCGAAACTGGACTGAGTGCCTCCAAAACAGTGCAGAGGGGAAAGATGGCGTTTAACCCAAATGATGGATGACATTTGTGCTTCTTTAATGCCCAGATGCCATGTCAGTTGTGTGACTGGGAAGGATAGGAAGAATGTGTGTCTCATTCTCATTTGTCCTCTTAGTGAACTGAAAACATTTATTGTGCTTTCTGCAAGGCGAGACCGAGCAGAGGCTGGCAGGATTTTAACACGTAAAAAGAGGCATTCAAATGTGTGAAGTGACTGACATCTCGGTGGACAAGTTAGTGAGAACTAGTTTGGAAAAATACTGATGATTCTCCAATCCCAAACCCCCAGTGACCCATGAGCAGCAGTGCCAAGTGCTTTGTTCTACCTTTTTCCATTTCAAAGTCAATGTTCTTGAGTGGTCACTTGAGTTGCAGAGGAGTGGTGATAAATAGCACAATTCAATGTATCCAAACCTAAAGTGTTGCCAAATGTAACATTTTTTCCCAATTGTTCAAGAATATGCTTATAAATGATTTCATACATTTGGACTCAACTGACTTTAGCAGGATGAAATAAATGCTCTTAATAAAAGTTCAATTTATGTTTAATTCATGCCTAATTCATTAACAGTAAATTTTGGTCTTTCTCCTCCTTTTTGAGCAATCCTGACAGTGGTACCTTAAAGAGATAACTGAGCATAATGACCCTTTTCAGTTCCCTAAGTAGAAGTGTCATATCACTGACTTCTTTATTTACTCTCTTTTATTTACTAAATCAGTAAAGTTTCCAGGGCTCTTTTTCCTCATTCAAACAAAAACAACAAATTCTCCACTCTCACACCCTCATTTCACTTAGGAATTTACTTTACTCATAATTAAATTAAAGCTCCTGAAGTTCTATTCAACAACCAATGTTAGAAGGATTCTCAGCAAATAGTTTCTCAAAGCCTGTAATTTGCGTAGTAATGCAATCAGCTCTTCACTGGGATTTACAGCAATAACTACTTTTTAGCTCAGCATCGTGCCTAGAAAGCATTTTAATGGGCTCAAAATGACCGTAAGTGCTATTTGCAAATGCCTGAAAATTGAGGATAATGATATTCTGTGCAGGAAATCATTCTCTTAAGCTAATCCCACACACTCTGTACATCTGCCCAGGTTTTGCATGACTTTGTTCAGAATCGTATAATGTCTTTTTGGGTCACAAGCTAGTGACGTTGGTGAAATTCTTTGGGTCTTACTGTAAGACGTCTGATATGATGTCCTCAGCTAAGGCCAAGCAGAGAGTGCAATCAGTTTTCTGAATAATTCAGAACAAATTAGTCATATCATCTTCTTTACTTTCCATTTAACTTTGGCTGGAAAAAAAAAACTATGTCTGTACATACAATCAACCGGAGCTTGAGCATGGAGCTGCCATTCAGAAGTCAGTTGATGAATTTAACGTTGTCAAACTGCATGAATCAGTTATTCTTCTATCAGTCAATATGACTGAGTTCATAGACCGTGCAAGTGTGTTGTGATATTTACACAAGGCCCCTTTTCCATAAAAAACTTTCATGGATGAGGTTAAAACAACTGGATGATTCAGACACTTCAGTAAAAAAAAAAAAAAATCACTTGGCATCTGTGTTCCTGCCAATCACAGATGGCGAGTGCCCTGGCCTAGGTCAGTGCTGATCACTGTCAATCACAGACCGAGAGCGCCCTGTGTGCCAAGGTTAACCTCTACAGTCTGACAGCCAATTATTTCAAGTGAGGTCCGTGTGAAAATGCTATTCAGTGTCCATGTGAAAATATCATTTAAAAAGTAAACAAAGGAAGTCTGTGTTGGGGAAGTGTAGGCAAGAATAGTAGAATGGAAGTCATCCAAACCAGTTGGGCTGAGAATTGAACTGTTACGTCCTAACTTCTTACAAACGTATGAAGCAAATGCACAGTCCTCATTCATACCTGCGTGTACACATAACTCAATTATTTAGAGCCTCCTTAAGGCAGAGATTAAAGCCTACATCCATCTCTAGCCACACGAAGCAACTAGTTAATTAACTGATTAGGAGTATGCAGTTTTCTAATTTCTAGCTAATTGAAAAGGATAAAGGAATCCTTTTGTAAGCTTTGTGGCTGGTGACTTCAAGGTAACCCTTTGCCTCCTTTCACTTTAGTTTTGGATTTTGGCTCAACACTCTGCCCAGAGTGGGCTGTGGGGCAAGTCTGTGGGTGCTGGCAGGCTGGTGAGTGGCAAATCTGCTTCCGGGAATCCTGCCCACCATGAGATCAATTGCATCAAGTAACCATTCTGAGGAGCAGGATAATAATGGCAGCAACACCGTGGCATTGATAGTGTAAATTAATCTATGCATTCAGTTGTATCACCCCTCTGCTTTCTCCAGGGTACATAAACCACACTTTCTTTACTTTTACAAGACTTGTTTCTTACTTGGTCTTGAAGTTGGAAGGTCCCTGTTGAAAGAACTATTAAAAATCACAGATTGTCTTTTCCTCCAGACAATCGGTAAGGCTGCATGCCCTCAGGTATGGATGGCCATGTCACTTGGTTTGACCAGTGAGATACAAGTGGACATGATGTGTGCCACCTCCATCAGAAGTGTGGGAGCCAGTGTGCACTTGGCAACAGTACCCTTTCTCTCTGCCTCTGTGGCCACTCACCACTCCCTGCTGGTTGCTCCGCTCACCCAGGGTCAAATGTGTGTGATGACATGGAACAGAGTCCTTCACCAACTTGTAATGGACATGTAGCCTGAGAGGAAATAACCTTTTCTTGGCTGGGGGGAATAAGCCTGAGATTTGGGGTTATCTATTTCTATGGCACAGCCATCTATCCTGACTAAGATAGTCGCTGATTCAGCCCCTCTGTTAGGCAGATCAATCTGTTAACAAGCGTGCTACACTGAGAGGTACCTTTCAGCCTCAGCTTTGGAGAATTTACATATAATTCTTTTATGTGAGCAGGAGGGTTCTAGACAATAATGATTTTAAATAAAGGCTAGATCAACTCATATGACTTTGTTGTTCACATGAACCAAAGACCCACACATACAGCCTGGTTTCAGAAATTTGTTTCTTTTAATAATAATAAAAACAATAATGTTCATTTTTGGCTTATATACATCTTACAGTGCAATCTTGCAGTCTAGTTTGTTTCTGGTGATATTGGCTTCTGGCAAAGCCAGGCGTGCTTTCTTGTCCATTCACGCACACTTGCTTTCTCCTCTGGCGAATTTTCACATCCACACGCCCACACGAGCAGCACCTACACACTGGTTCTCCCGACACCACAGGTGAGAAGCAGAGGGAGGGTTTTCTTATCATTCAGACAAGAAGATCAACATATTGGGCCCTGAGGGGTTGGAAAAAGATATTTATAGATTAAAACGTTTTATATTAAGTCAACTATTAGAAAGCATGTCAATAACAGGGGGCAGCTGATTGCATTTTGGAGTGGATCCTCTTTCATATGCTATGCTGGCTCATGCTCTCAGAAATGCATGGTTCTGAGCACTTACAGTGTCCAATAGGAGCCCTAAAAATTTTAGGCCATTGTAAAGGTATGGAGAACAAAATGTAGCCTATGACATGATTATAATGATGTCAATTTATTTCCATAAATCAACTAGAACTGGGAAGAGAAGCACACACACAAAAATAAGACTGTGAATGGCCCATTCCTTAATTTTGAAATCCTCTTTTTATTGCTGGAAGGTTTTAACAATAGAAAGCAGAAAATTCATAAAATATGGAAGCAGCACAGGGGTTGGGTGAATTGACCAGTGTTCTCTTTGTCAAATGATTCAAGTGACTTGACCTGGGATGTGCGGCCTGTCTCTGTCATTTTGAGTTTCCCTGTTCCCTAAGCCCCCTTGGGATGCTGGAACTACAGGAGGGTGCTTCACTGAAACACACTCACTGAAGATCTGAGGATGGGGGGTTGATCCACTAATCTGCCTAGTCCTCAAAGTTAGTTGAAAACAGCCGGTATTTGCCAAACCAGACTCTTGTCCACACACATCTCTTCCAACAATTCTGCAATGCGTCCATCACAATGTGTATTTAGAGTAATGAATTTGTGTCATTAATATGTTGGGCATGTTCGATGATTTTAAAGTCTCCTACAAGGAGAAAGTCGTTGCTGAGGACAGACAGGCTTTATAGCTGCTGCTGATTTACAGGCAGGTGAAGCCAGTCTTCAGTTTCCCTTGAGGATAAGAAAGAGTAAGAAAGACAAGGAGTGAAATCACCCAGATCTGAGTGGATCTACTCTGGTATGGGGGATGGGGATGCAAAGGCAGTGGGCACCTCAGGCACACGTTTCCCTTCTTAGGTGTCTTCAGTTCAGCCACTCTGTTCTACGATCTCAGTTCTTTTGGTATTTGCCAGGTGTAGGGCAGGTGTGGGGCTCTCAAATAGACGCAGAGGGGAAAGAAAAGATAATAAGGACCAATAGGAAGATAAAAGAGGTAACAACAACAAAAATATCCCACTGGTAAACAACATAGAAATAAACTGATCAAGAAAGAGTATCATAAAATATAAAGTGTATTATGAAATGCTTTCATGTTCAAATGTCAGTGAGAAGACACAAAAATGATGTGTCCTTGTTTTTCTTCACAACTGAAATTTTAGGCAAGTAGAAATGGAAGGTTTTATTTTGCTAGCAGAACAAGCTCGGAACTTCTGAAGCCTGGAGTCCAGTCGACTAAGCAGAAGATATGGACACACCACAAGGAGTTAGAGTTAGGGGAAAGTATTCACAATTTAGCGTGAAATATGAGTCATTAATCCTCTACCCTCCATTCAAGCTCCCTGCTTAATAAGTGGCCAGGGCTGGGAGAACAGAATCAAACTGGTGGAGAATGGGTAAATGGAAAGGACAGAATCATGGGAATTATAAGATCTAATTCTTCAATGAAGGGAAGAACCGGTATTTATTGATAACCTACTATGCACTAAGCATGATGAGATTCATATATTTATTCATTTTTACAATAACCCTGTAAAATTACTATTATTATCTTTATTTGACAGTTGAAGAAATGTAACATAAATGTTAAAAGACTTATGTGAGATCACAAGACGAATCCTCTATTTTCTGTATTCATAATTTTAGGTCCTAATTCCATTGATATTTTCCACCTTCTTGTCTTTCTCTGTCCCTTTAAGGAACCAAGGTTTCTGGTGCTTTTCCTTTTAGGTTCTATCAGTAAACATACCTAGATTTTCTTACCTCCAATTATCAGACATGGTTATAAAAATTCAGTTAGGACTTGAGAGAATAAAGTTAAAATTAATAAACCTCCTTTACCCCCACCTCTAGTTCCACAGCCCAGGGATCACTGAATTTTACCATTTTTGTTCAACTCTAAATAATTTCTTAAACTCTGTTTCTTGGTTGCTTGTCTTGAGAAAGTGCCTTTGGATTCCCTATTATGAAAATGAAATTCGAGTGTCATTGGAATAATTGCCTACCTTTCTGATTCTTTACCAGTCACCTATTCTTAAGATTTTAATGTGTCTTTTGGTTATCATCAGTGCTTTACAATAACAAACATGTCTTCACCCACCGATTTTAGGGAGCTTCTTTTGACTTAGCATTATGCAATATAAAACCTCTGATCATTTTACATTCCTCACCCTTCCCCCTCCTATCTTTACCTCCACCCTCCACCCACCTAATCATGACTTTGATATTATCATGGTCTGCAGCTTCCACATTTTATACTGTAACTGAAAAGTCATTAGTATTTTATCTGTAAGTGGGTTTTAAAAATTGAGCACCAGTAATTGACATTTAACATATTATGATTATCTAAATATCATCTACTGCATATCCAAGTGGTGGGTTTGATTTATGAAGAAGAAAACTCTAACGCTATGTCATTAAATAGGTATCACCTAAAAAATGTAAATTTCAAAAAGGAGAAGTTGAAAGGAGAGATGAAATGGATCTCTAGATTGCATGTTTTTAAAGTTAATGTTATAATTTTTTCATAATTTAAGTGAAATCATCCAGCATCTTCATTTTAATTTTTACGTGAAATTAATTTTCTTTTTGACATTGTTCTCAGAGCCCTTGAACTTTCAGCCAGATTTGGATTGCTTGCTGTTTAGATCTACTACAAAGAGCTGGTTCTGGAATTTTTAAAAATTAAATTCCTGAGTTTAATCTGCTGTTGAATTGGATCTAATGTTTCTCTCTTTCTTGGATTTGTTTATAATATTGCTGATGTACAGCTTGGTATGTAAATGATAAACTTTTTGAGTCTTTTCTGTCTGAGAATATCTGCATTTCCCCTTATAGTTTGATATAGTTGATAGTTTGGTGGGGTAGAGACTTTTGGGTTCAAACTTATTGTGCTTAAATTTTTGAAGGCATTTTTGTTTTATTTTATCCATTTTTATCTAGCATTCAGAGGTGCTGATGCAAGTTTGAAATCAGTTCATTTTATTTCTTTAGGGTGAACATATACAAACACATCACATTCCAAAATTTCATGATGACATGTTTAGGTGTTATTGTATTTGTTTTTCTATATTTGGTGTATATATTTTTGTCTGAAAAGTTGTGTCTGTTTTCCTCTGTCATGATTTTTCTTAATATAACTTCTTGGCCTTCCATTATCTCTGATATCTCTAATACAACTTTTACTCTCTATTTGAAATTTCTTCAACTTTTTCTATTCTTCCTTCCCTTGGGTATTTTATTTCAGCAATTGCATTTTTAATTTCAGTAAATCCCTTTTTCTTACCTTCTTTCTCCTTTTTCATACCAACCTCCTATTTTTATACATAGACTATCTTCTCAAGTCTCACTAAGGACACTACTTAGAATAATTTTTAGATTTTCTTTTCTTTCTTAAATCCTACCCTTTCTGTGGTCTGTTCTGTTTGTTCACCTTGGTCCTTTGTGAGTGTTGCGTGTACATGCATGCATTTGTGTGTTGTGTATTAACGTTTTCCTGAAAGGTCTGGTAATTCTTGATTGCTTATTCAGATTCCTGAAGGAGAAATGAGTTTTTTTATAATTAAATTTCCCTTGCAATGAACAGCCTTTTCTCTGGTGACAAAAGCTCTCTGATACAAAGCAAGACATGATGCGCAGGCTTCATTTTATGATGTGTAGGTGAAGAGCAGGTAGGCAGGTGGAACTTTCATACCACTATCTTCACTTCTTTCAAAGGCTAAAATAAGAAAACTAACTCTGGGGAGCCACTTTCCTTTGTGGGAGGCTCAAATTCTCCTTCAAAAATTCTTAATTTCTTAAAATGGGATATCTTCAGCTCCAGTCTTCTGCACAAGTTGGGTTGGACAAAGCAACTGGACATGGGCATCTGAACAACCTTTCTTAGAGGATCTTCAATAACATCCTCAATTCCTGTCTATCCTTCAGCTTTATAAACATGTTAATTTCATAAGTTTGTTATGAAAAATGGTCCCATGCTTTGGCAGGGTCATCTTCTTGTGGTATCCTCTAAGCTTGGACTGCCTCTGCTAACCTAATAAGTTTACATCTTTCCTGAAACTTTTTCTTTTTT
>NW_017731411.1:2092625-2117983 GCF_001890085.2 Hipposideros armiger | reverse complement strand
CAGTCCCACCAACAGTGCACCAGGGTTCCCTTTTCTCCACAGCCTCGCCAGCACTTGTTGTTTGTTGGTTTATTGATGATAGGGTCAGGGTGCCCCTGGCAACACAGCTCTACGTGGTTGGGGCAGGCCCCAAGGCACCAGAGGATGTGGTCATTTGTCCCTACCAAGTCAGAGCAGTATGTACTTCTGCATCGGCAGCCAGCCCACACAAACTCGCCTGGAAAGCCCCGGCCGAATCACGCAGGCATGCAGTTCATGGGCCTACACTCTCAGGAAAACTCCCGAGCAGCCTGAGAGCCAGTCACCACCCAGGCAACTCTGCATGTGCAGTGCAGAAATCGGGGAAGCTATGCACTCCCGGGTCTCAATAAGCAGTCTGTTGGAGTTGGAGCGCGCCTCCCAGGCATTTCCCTGGCTACACAGCACAGTGTGGAGGGTGGGGATCCAAGGCCGCATGCGCGCGCGCACGCACGCATGCACTCCTGCGCCAATTCCAGCAGACCAATACAGTCCCAGACCTGAGCCTCTGTGGGAGGGCCCAGCTCTGGAAAAATGGCTCCCTCCTGTGCACTACTCATGTGCAAGCTCCACACCAGGGGAACAATGGTCCCAAAAACCTCCAGCTCCCGCGCCAAAGGCACTCAGTTCATTCCTTCCCGGAGGCTCCTGGGCCCCACTCACAAAGTTACTCCCTCCACCAGGAACCAGGTGAGTGCTCACCAGCGAGCAAGTTGGTTTGCCGGCTCCATTGGTTCTCCAGCTGCCCTCAGCCTCACCGAGTTGAGCAAAGAGAGTCCTCACTATTTTCTACTTCCAGCTATCGTAGAATTCCTCTTTCCATCAAAGTAACTCTGGGCTGCTGAGCATGGTGTGGGGCCGGAGGGTCTCTCCCACAACCAGAGAAGCCTACCCACCGCTGAGGTGTCCCTCACCGGGTTCGCCCTCTCTCATCTCCGCCCCTCCTACCAGACTCGACGTGGCCTCCTCTTTAAGTCCTTTGTTTAGAGGTTCTACTTATCTAGTGTCCAGGGAACTTCCAAGGTTGAATATCTTATAAATTATTTGTAATTTTGGTGTGATCCTGGGAGGCAGTTGGCACAGCATCTGTCTATTCTGCCATCTTACCGGAAGTCCTTTCCCGAAACTTTTGAAAACCTTGAGTCCTTTGCTGTGCTCCATTTCCCCAAACTTGTCCCCATTTTTTGTGCTTTCATAAATTCATTCCATGCTCTTCAGTGAATTACTGAGAAAATTAGGAGAAAAATATGTGCTTAGTTCAAGTTCTTAAAATGTAAACCCTCCAAAACATAGTTAATATGGTCCTACCATCATTGACACCATTTGGATTTTGGTGCCTTTAAGTAGATGTCCAATTTGATGACTAATGAAACAAAGCTTACAAGTCTTTCTACTATTTTTTTTAGCAGGAAATTACTATATTCACAGTAAATTAAAAGCAGAGACTTACATGATTTAAAAGTTCACTTACTTGCCTTTGCTGCCTTAATGCTAAGGAAATTAGCATTAAAGTAGACAAGACTTAAAATAAATCAGTGTGACAAAAGTAATATGGACCTTAGAAAATACTTTGACTATCTAACTCCTGGTTTCACTTAGGTTTTACTTTCATGAAAGGTTTGTGTCTGGGACATTGATAGGGTGGGGATGTGCATCTGCTGAGATGCATTGGGAAGCACAGTGTATCACCTTTCTTAGGACCCTGCTTAAACTGGCTTCTGACTCTGATGGTATTTTCAAACTTCTTGCCTAAGCCACCTACTTCTGCACAGAATAGACTATTTCTTGAAGGTAGAGTATTTGAAACAGAATTAGGAAGCTGAGGGAGTTGTTTGTAAATATTCCACAGTGCAAAAATTATATTATTTAAGGATGTCTTTTCCTGAAAGTTATGGATATAGGGTTTAGGAAAATTTGGTCCACAGAAAATTTTCTAAATAATTATATTTACTATTTAGAGGATATTACTATAATATTCTCTGCCAGCACATCTCAGAGTATTTTGCAACATAATTTTTTAAATGTTCAGTGGTCTTCAGTTGAGGAAGCACTGAGTTAAATATTATTTAAAAGTGACATTTTCTAAAAATTTTAAAAACAAAATATAAAAAGAAATATTAATATGAGCATACAAGTATAATAACAAAGATTAATAAATGTTAATATGTTATCACATTACTTTAGATAGTATTTAGTAATTTTTAAATAATATCTTTAGTAAAAGACAGTCTTTAAGAAAAAAGTCTTCACTGATATAGTCCCTTCTGTTCCTTTATCTCACTTGCAAGATGAAACTATTTTCATGAATTTGGTATGTAACTTGTCCATATTTTTATGTCTACTTTATTTATTTATAGATTTAAAATATATTTTAAATAAATATATTTTATTTAGATGAACAGAGTTATTTCATCTGTGACTTTCTACTTTGTTTTTTTCATTCAATATTTTTTTTAGGTTTCTCTATATCAAAAAGATCTAATTCATTCACTTCAAAGTTGTATAGCATTCAATTCTATAATTTCAATACAATTTATTTACCACACCCTGCTGGTGGGCATGAAGGCTGTTTCCAGTTTCTCACCTCCACAGACAATGCTACAATGAATATTCTTGTGCATATTTTCTTATACACATATGTGAGATCTTCTCTCATGGAAATATCAGGAAGTGGGACTACTGAATCAATAGTTAGACACATTTTCAATTAACTAAAATTTATCAAATTCTGTTGATGTTGTAGCAAGATTGTAATTTTTTTTCTTTCACATGTTTACCAACACTTCGTACTGTCAGTCTTCTTTTTTTTTTAAGTCTTTTTTTTTTTAATTGGGGAATTGGGGAGGGCCAGCCAAGTTGTTGTACTTCAATTTTAGTAGTGGAGGGTGCCAGTCACCATCTGGCTGTCCTTGGGCAGCTTGTGGCCTCTAAGCTCAAGGTACTGTTATAATCTTAGTTGCAGGTGGGCATATCCCGCCATCCCATGCAGGAGTAGAACTGGAAACCTTGTTGCTGAAAGCACACGCTCTGACCACTGAGCCATATGGCCGCTATGAGAAGCTCAGGGCAGCTCAGCTTGGGCGCAGCTCACTGCACTGGCCCATGAGGGAATCCAACCAGTGACACTCTCAGAGCTTGCGCTCTTAACCAAACTGGCCCATGAGGGAATCCAACCAGTGACACTCTCAGAGCTTGCGCTCTTAACCAACTGAGTCACTCGGTTAGCCCACTTCTGTTAATTTTTTGTTAATACAATTTGACTTTTTTCCCATGGGATGTTTACCTTTTTATTTTTTATTTGTAGGAGTGAGTTCTTTATCTGTTCTCGATATTATTTCCTCGTCAAAGTTCCTTTTCCCAACCTGTGACTTGTTTTTTACCTTTGTTTTTGACATCTTTTCAAGCACAGAAAAATTTTAATATAAAATTAGCTAATTTTATATAAAAATAAATACTAAAAAAATTTTAATAATGAAATTTTGATAAAATCAAATTTATCAACATTTTCCTACAGATTTAGTTTTCTATGTCCTGTTAATGAAACCTTTTCCTCCTCTAGGACACATATTATTGCCTCTGATTATAACTTTTCAATAACAAGAAACATCTCCCTTGGGAAAATGCTGATTTTGTATCTGGGGACTGAAAATGGAAAAGATGATTCTTGGAACATCTTGTACCTCAAAGCAAGCAAAGTATCAAAGTATAATGGAACTGTGTCAAAAAGACACCAACTTGAAGGGGCCCCCTGGTCAGATTAGGGACAATTTGAGCATCACAATGAATAATGACTGTGGAAAATCAAAACCAGTTAAATACAGAAAAATCCATGAGTTCATAGCAACATAAAACAAACAAGTCAGCTTCAATGATCACTTCAGGAAGTTGTTAAGGCCCCACCACATGTTTTCTACTTCCCCACTAAGAACCACTCTTCAGGGTAAATACACAGTCTATGAAGGAATTCTTCTTATAGAAAAATTAAGCAAATGAATGCAAAAGAGACAATAAAATTAGAAAATAGCCATTTTGCATCACCCAATAAAAACTGGCCTCAAGGTTGTGGACCAAATGGTTGCTACAATCATTAGGTGAAGAGTTGATGACAACTTAATGGATGGATCAGGTTGGCAACCAATTTTAATATCACAAAAATGAGACAACCAGACCTAATGTGCACCCACTGAGATGTACTGGGATACTCTCAGATGCACTGCACCAGCTATGAACTTTTCTTGTCCTTTGCAAACAAACAAACAAAAATTGAATCTAATTAAATTTCAGCTGAAACCACCTATTTACAAGAAATAAGGAGACATAGATTCAGGTAGCCAAATGGAAGAAGTTGCAAAATTCTACAATACAAATGACCGATTTTTTGTCATCAGAACAAATGGCATGAGGAAAACAATAAAAGGAGGGGATGTGAAGAGGAAAGTCCTATAGATTAAAAGGAGCTAAAGAAAAATATCAAGAAATTATTTCAAACTTCTTTGTATTCTGATCTGAACAAATTGTAAAACGACTTTTTTGAGGCAATTTGGGGTAAATAAACATGTACAGAGCATTACATGGTATTAAGGAATTATTATTAATTTTGTTGGGTATGCTATTGGGTTGTCGGAAAAGCCATGACACATTTTTTCATAGAAAAACATAGAAAAAATACGTCATGACTTTTCTGACAACCTAATAACTGGTAGTGTAGTTATTTTTTTTCAAGGTCTTAGAAATACATTACAGGTGAAATAATATAGTACTGAGAATTAGTTTCAAATTATCCAGCAAAAAGCAAAAAATGGGGAGGGAGGAATAGATGAGACAAAAATAAAACAAATTTTTTAAAAGATTGAAGTTTGGTGATAGGTAAGTGCAGGTTATTATACAATTCTCTCTAATTTCATATATGCTCAAAAATGGCCATAATTTTTATTCTTCTTAAATATTTAAACTTGTCACACAATAAACTATGCTTGTCACAATAATTGAATAATAAACTTTAATAATAAAAAGAAACCTTTTTACCCTAATGTTATAATGATATTCTCCTATGTTGTTGTCAAATTGTTTCACATTTTCACAGAATTTTGATACAACTTGGTTTATTTTTGTGCATACTGTGAGGCGGGATATATATATATATATATATATATATATATATATAATCTACAAAACATTTATTGAACAGTTAACATCTCCTCCATCATATAACAAAATCTCATAAAGGTTTAGGTCTATTTTATATACTCTCTTTGGCTCCATTCGTCTATCCCTGCACTGGCATTATACTAAGCCTTAATATCTGGTAAATCAAGTTTTTCATGTCTTCCCCCCCCCCGCCCCCAGATTGTGTCATCTCTTCTTGGCCCATTGTACTTTCACAAAATCCAGGCATGCTCAAGTCCCTTATATAAAACGGCATAATACAAAGCATACAGATGGCCCCCTGCCTCAGTAGACTCTGAACTGCGGATGGACATAACTGTTTTCAATCTGTGGCTGGTTGAATCTGAGAATGCAAAACCCATGGATATAGAGGGCCAACTGTATTTAGCTCTTCTTTTCTTTGTGTAAAATTTATGTGGGATAAATTCCTGAAAGTGGAATTGCTTGGTCAAAGAATTTTCCCACTTTAAATAAATATCGTTAAATTTTCCTCCTCAGATGTTTTACCAACTTATGTGTCCACCATATCTGTATAAAATTGCCCCAAACAGCTCATTTTAAATACAAGTAAGAATATTGTGGCAATATTCATTTGCTACTTTTACTTTAGTAATAGTAGCTTTGTAATACAAACTTTGGTTTTAGCTGTGCCTTTAGCCAGCATAAAGACAAGTTCCCAGCATCCTGTCCAGATTCTTCCTATCTGATGAAGTTCTGGCCAATCAGATGTAAGTTGAAGTTTTTATGGCCCTCTTCAAGGACAGCTGGCTTGTGCCCTTGGCATTTTTTTCTTCTCTCTTTCTCTATTTTCTTACATGGAATTGGGACACAATGACTGGATTTCTAGCCTTAGCCTTAAACTTTGAGGATGAGGGATGGTGGATCCCTAAGCAGGACGAGGACTAGTTCCCTAATAATTTTGTGGAGCCATATAACATACCTTTAGTTGTCTACCATCATGACTTTGCTTGCCTGAGAAATAAATATTCACCCTGCTTAAGGCAAGCCTAAGATATCCTAACTGATGCAGAATTTAGCATCTGGAAGTGCTAAGTTGTAAGAATAATACCTAAAATATTGCATCTACTAAATATCCCTTAGTAGAGGAAGTGATGAAATAGACAAGGAATAGATGAAATAGACAAGGACTCACTTATTAGAGCTGGAAAGTTTGTAATCTGTGTAAAGTAGTAGTGATATATTTGGTCAAACTGTTGCCTGCTCTAGGCTGAAAGACAGACCACAAGCTGGCTGAGATTATATTGGTAAGGCAAGGTGTCTGAAAATTTCAGAATAGTGGCCTTGGTTGGCTGCTTCTTGCTGCTTTCTGCAATGTTCTACTGGAGAAAGATGAACTAGGGAGGACCTACCCTGTCTGCCAACACAGAGAAAAGGGATACAGCTCTGTAAGTATGGAGCCTTTGTTCTGCAGCCTGCTGTGTTCTATAAATGGAGACTTGCATGGTAGAAAAGCCTAATGCTTCTGTAGCCCAAAGAAAAGCAATGACATCAGATGGCTGTGAAACTGCAATTCAAGCAGAAAGCAAGGTTGAAGCTCTTTCATTCAAAGACCATGGGTCTGATGGCAAAGACGGAAGTAAGGTGGCCCTTCTCTCATAATGCTATCATTTCAGATGCTTTAAAGTAGTGTCCAGAGCCACATCTTGATGGGCAGAACAGAAAGGCCAGTAAATAAAAAACGTCAGGTTCAAACATTAGCTCAGGACAAGATTTTGGCTATGGTTACTCACAACTAAAATTGATTAGAAGCAACTATTCCAAAACCATAGTACATTTTAAAGATAATGCTACTGCCAAAGAATTTTGAATCAAACCTGCATAAGCCCATGACTGTTAAGACTCTAAAATGGCCTGGAAAGCTTGACGGTCCTCAAGAAGGTCATACTCTCCACTACAATGGTGCCTTGCAGATAATACTTGGATGACCATGTACAAGAACAAACCAGGGAACAGGGCCTGTGACTGACACCAGACAAGGATGTTCTTCCCAGAGCCCAGTACCAGGAAATTCTCCAACCAAAGAATTCTTCTGGATCAGGAATAACACATGGTTTATGCACAGCAGGGTTGAGCTTGCTATGAATCACGAACTGCTATCTATGCCATTCTCCCAGTTTTGAAGTGGGCCATTTTATTGTCATTGCCCTGTTCCTTCTCTACCATGGTGTGTTGAGAGCTAACTTATCTTTAAATATACAAGTTGTCAGACTATAAGCAGCAGCACGTGGAGATGGATGTAGAACACTATGCCATGATTTTTTCGGTAGCCAAAATTTCAACCATGGCAAAGAACTCAGTTTCTATTCTCCCTTTCTCCCTTGGTAAGAATATCTCAGATTTTCGGCTCAGCCTTCACTTCCCAGTTTTCCTTACATTTAAGTATGAAGACATACTTAAATTCTAGTCAGTGATATGTGAGAAATGCCTAAGGAATGCCTGTAAGAGATTACTGATGTGTGACTTTTGCTCCTTTACTTTTTTATCTCTTCTTCCATCTTGGTACCTAGAACTCAGATATGAGGGTTGGATTAGACTTTTAGCTATGATTATGACAATAAGGTATCATGATAGGAATCCTAATGAGTTCACTGATGAGTTGAAAAGAACACATTAACTACTGACTCTATGAAATACCCTCAATGCTCTGAGGCAGCCTACCTCATTTACACAAGAGATAAACAGATTTCTGAATTGTTTAAGCCACTATAATATTTAGTCATTTTTATCATTTGCAGCCAGCCTAACCTTACTTTACACACTTCCCAAGTAGCCCTACAGTATGTAGGAAATGAGTGGTGGCGAGGAAGAAAGAGTAGAGAGAGGAGACAGGGAAACTGGAGTGGTGCTAAGGAGTAATTTAATTTGGACCTGACTCTCCATATTCCCCTAATTAAATCAAGAACCCCCAAAGCAGAAACACACAAGCCATATTCTTCTCTAGGCAGTAAAGCCTGCTGAACTAGACTCAGTGGTCTGGGGCATCCGAGGCTAACTGCTTCACGGAGACTCACCCTGGAGAAGCAAGTAATGCAGTGACATGGCGAGTTAGGATATCCAACCCCAAATCCATGCTCCTTCAGCCTGTGGGGCCTATGGGTGGGCTGGAAGTCATTTTCTCCAGATGGTGCCTTGTGTTTCAAAGGCACATTCTGAGGCCACAGCAACTGATCAAAAGGACTACTGAATATTGTTCTGTGTGTGATAACTGCATGGGATGTGGAGCTGCAGGAAGTGGGTCAGTTGACATCTGAAGCTGGCCTTACAGTTTTCCTTCTGGGGCTCTTTCTCTCTTTTATTTAATTATTACCTCCTTCTTTCATTCCTCCTCCCTTACCCCACTCCTCTGCTCCCTCAAAACACACACACACATAGTTCTCTCCCAAACTTGAAGCTCTGGCTCTGGTTGATCAATTATGCATTGACATTCCCTTGACAGTAAAAGATTCAGGACATCCCACTGACCACTGATTGGGCCAGTGCCGGCTCCCCTGACCACTGGCCAGAGATGGAAAAGTATTAAAAGTGAATGCTTGTTTGCTAAGTACTTAAGTAGAAGAAAAACAAGAGCCAGCATGTGTTTGCCTAGCACTGGTCTCTCAAGTATCTAGATTGGTATCCAATTTAATATGAAATCAAACTCCAGCTGCCTTAATGAGCTAAATCAGAGCAGGGGGTAAGATAAGTTTCCCCACCACTAATCCATTATCACTGGACCATTTCAATAATCTCTCTGAATGTTTCTCTCCTCTCCACACAAACCCTCATTCTCCAACCCCATTGTTTACTGACTTGAATGGAAAAGGGAGTGAGGGTGGAATTTAATTTAATTGAAAAAGTACAGAATTGCCCATCATCCTCACTTCCAATGACTGAATTGTTATGATATTCCCAAGTACAGTATTCTCTACCATAATCTCTCTTGGTCAATTCTCCTCAGTTCTGCTGAAGTGATCTGTACAAAATTTTATATATATATATATATTTATATAGTTTTTTTTTCAAGTGATTCTCTTACTTAGAATCCCTCTGCTGCTTCCCATGGTCCACAAGCACCATTTAAGGCCTAAACCTCACCTGTTTTCTCAGATACATCTCCACCCACACACCTACCAAGGAAATCTAAAATGTAGTCACATTGAATTTCTTGTCTCTCCTAAAATATAATATAGTTTTTCATGGTTCCTTTTTGTAACATGCTTAGAAAGATTAACAAGTCACACAGCTTGGACGGGATAGAGTTGGGATTCACATACAAGCAATGACAATAGATCACATGTACTTTTCCATTAGATTAACTGATTAAATATGGAAGTGCAGACTGTTTCCATTTTTTTTAATGTTATGAACAAAGCTGCAACAAACATTAGTGGTTATTCAATTATCTAATGCCTCCAAAATTATTTCCTTGGAATGAATGTCTATGCATGGGATTACCAAATCTGAAGGTTATGTATGCATATATGTATATATCACATATATAATATATTCTTTCTTGTGGGTGATTTTGTAATAAAAATCTTTTAAAAAGTTTTTAACCTCACTGTAGAAAATAGAATATCATAATTTTGAGTTGCATTTCTTTGGATACTAAATAAATTTAACTTTTTTATCTTTATGTGATTTGCCTGTTTACATCTTTTGCCCATTTTGTTTTCCAGTATTAGTGCTGTCTTTAGATTGGAAAACTCTTTATATATTAAGGATATATACCCTTTGTCTGTAATAATTGCAACAAGTATATTTATGACAGCTTGAGGCTTTCCTTTTAATTTTGTTCAGATGTTGTTTTAAAATCTCACCCTTGACTAAAACAAGAAGTGTCCCGATTGACAATCCACAGGTTGAATGTTCTACTGACCTTGACTGTTATGTAATGGCCAAATGAATTTATGTATTTCATAGGTCTGCAGTGGAGAACACATTGATATATGTAACTCCACATTCAATTCCCTGCACTTAGCAGACTTTTGTTGGAGCAACTCCTCTTTACCAAAGAAATATTGTTTAGCACATTGCCTGGTTCTCTAATATGAAGCCCATCTATTAAGTAAGTTACATTACCCAGAATGCCATTCTGTGAGATTTTGTTGTCTTTGGCCCTGCTAAACTCTCTTCTTCGATGAGTCATTATCTCATCCAAAGATGTTTGAGGACCTACTATGTGCTAGACATTGTTCAATAAACAAAACAGACAAAAATCCTTTTCCTCATAGAATTATATTCTTGTGGGTTTTTATTATTTTTACTGATACTAAATAAACAATAAATTTTATAGAATGTTAGAAGGTGGGAAAAATTAAAGCAGCATAAGGAGGCTCGGGAATAAGTATGTAGGTATGAGTTGAAGTATAATAAGGTTGAATATTTTAATAGCAAAAGATTTGGAGGAGAAGAGAGAATTAACCATATAAATATCTAAGGGAAGGATGTTCCAGGTAGAAGAAGCCAATGCAATGTCCCCAAGGTGTGAATATACCTGATATGTTTGAGCAATAACAAGGAGGTCAATAACAAGAAGTGTGCTAGAAGAGAGTGAACAAGAGAGAGCATTAGGGGCTGAGATCAGAAAGGTAACAGGTGGTCAGATATTTAGGGCCTTGTGGATTATTGTAACGGGTGTACTTAGTGCCTAAGTAAACAGAGAGCCACTGCAGGTTTTAGAACAGAGAAGCGATACCATCTGACTTACAGTTTAACAGAATCACTCTAGCTTTTGAGGTTGGAAATAGTTTACAGAGGGCCCAAGAGCAAAAGCAGAGGGTACTGAAAAAGTTCACATAGTAATTCTGGCGAGAGATGAGGTTGGCTGGACCACAGTTCTGGTAATGCAGGTGGAGAAAAGGGGTCAGGTTCTGGACATGTGCTGAAGAAAGAGCCAACAGTATTTCTTGGTATACTGGAAGTAGGGTGTGAGGGAAAGAGGAAAACATTTTTCCAGGTTTGCAGTTCTCCATGCTTACTCCCTGCACCTACCCACCTTTTTCTCTTATTTTCTGGTAGCTCTTGTCTGGATAAGAGCAGAGTGTTGGGGAGTTGTCTCAGGAGTTAGCACTCATGGGGTATAGGAAGCTTCCCCATTTCTAGATGGTGTATTCCCTGGATCTCTGGGTCCAGATACAAAGAGTAAGAAAAGAAGGCAGTGTATTCTTACTCTTCACCAGTGACTTTTGTTCCAATAAGAAAACATGCACACTAGGAGGTGAACTCTGCCTGGTGCTTGCTCAGGTCAGCTCCAATTAGCTTGCAGAGTCCAGGAGTATGAACATGGTCTGTACTTAAGTGCAAATTTTTCATGTGGGATTCTTCATCTGTGTGTGTCTTCATGTGCATTTCAGTGGGAAGACAGAAAAGGATGAAACAGTGGCTGCTACAGGTTCTTTTTCTTTTTTTAAGATTCATCATATTTTATTACTTTTTCTTATAAACTAGAACATTTAAAGTGGACTTTCCTATGGTTAAACCATTCAGATACAACTAAAATTCAAAAGCACATCAACAGACTCTGAAAACCACAGTATTCATCTTCAGTATTTGCTGCACATGGGGTTGCTATTCAGATTTTTTGCTTAATACAGGTACTAATTCATCATAGCAATGCCTTTATGAAGACAGGGTTTGGATAACAAACCTATTTTTATACCTTGCTAAGTGGTTCAGAAACCATATTGCTATAAGCTTTTTTATTTTGGAATTGTTTTAAACTCATAGAAAAGTTGCAAACATAGTACAGAGAGTTTCCATATATTCCTCACCCAGTTTTCCCCACTGTTGACACCTTTCCATCTCCATGGTATATTTGCTAAAACTAAAAACCATTACATTGTGTTGGTACATCACTATTTGTATGTTGCTGTTAACTACAGGCTTTATTCAAATTTCATTAATGTTTCCACCTACCGTGTTTCCCTATGTATAAGACGCTCCCATGTATAAGATGCACCTTAATTTGGGGGCCCGAAATTTGAAAAAAAAATGTATTACATAAAGTTATTGAACTCAAGTTTTATTCATCATAAAATTCATACAACTCCTCATCACTGTCAAAACTCCCAACCATTAGCTTGTCCTCATCTGTGTCTGATGACGAATCACTGTCTTCATATATTGCCTCTCATGGCCTTCTTCTGCCGTGGCATTTTCAGTAGGTTTTCTTCTTCCCGTAGCCAGTCTCAGACTGTTTTCTCAGTTGGGGAGGAGGACCAAACATTCAGCAGCACGATTTCCATTCACGTTTGCAAACTGGATCACTTTTATCTTGAATTCAGCACTATTTGAAAATCTTTTCTGAGCCATTTCTGGGCAGAATGTGGCAAAACATAACCTACCGTAATGTACTGATAACAGGTTCTAAACAATGAGCCCAAAGACAACAAGTGTGAAAAAGCAGGAAATGCAAGTAAAAAAAATCTACAACCACTGTATAAGATGCACCCAGCTTTTGACCCCAAATTTTTCAAAATAGTGTGCATCTTATACATGGGGAAATATGGTAGGTCTTTTTTCTGTCCCAGGGTCCAATCCAGGATGCCTCCTTGCATTTCATTGTCATGTGTTCTTAGTCTCCTCTGCTCTGTGACAGTTTCCCCATCCTTCTTTGTTTTCCATGACCTAGACAGTTTTTGAAGACTAGTGGTCAGGCATTTTGTAGAATGTTCCTCAATTTGGGTTTGTCTCAGGTTTTTCTCATGATTAGATGGGGGTTGAGGAATTAGAGAAAGAATACCACAGAGGGGAGGTGCCTTTGTCATCCCATCATCTGAGGGTGTAACTAAGACCCACATGTCTCATCATTAGTGAAGGCAACTCTGGTTATTTGGTACAGGCAGTGTTTCCAGGTCTCCTTACTTTACAGTTAGGGTTTTGCTCCTTTCCACACACTGTTCTTCGGATTTGGAGTCTAGTCAAGTTCTAGTCCACATTCAAAAGCAGGGGGAGGGGAAGGAGGTAGGAGGTATTTTTTAAATTTCCTTTAATCTGAGGATTTAATTTCTTTTTTAAAGGGGAGAATTCAAAGAAGGAAATAAATGTATATCTTCTGACTTTTGTTTTTGGTATCATAGCTATAGAGGTGACTCTATTAGCCTACAGTCTTCCTTTCTTTCTTCTTCCCTATCTAGCATAGTTCAACCCCTCAGGAAGAATTTCCCTGTTATCTCCACCCAGTTTTCCACATCGCCCCTGAGAAACGTTGTTTAATAATTCTGTATTGCAACAATTTGTACCTTTCTTTACTTGGCTGTGAAAAAGTAAGTGAGGACTAAATCTTGGTTAAATGAATAAAAAGCTGAATGACTTTCATGATTTTTCTCCTTTTCCTCCCCTCCTGGAGGGAAGGCAGCAGATTAAATTTCTCTCCTTCCTTCACACAGTAACTGAGGTTGTAACTAACACTCAATAAATGCTTTTTATCAAACTGGATCCGATCAGTGATGGAAAAGCTTCTAAATAATCCTCAATTCTCTCATCAAACTGTCAGACCCAATAAGTGCCAATAAAATTGAAAGAGGAATTCAATTCCATGGCTGAGTCCCAATGACATTTTCTCACAAAGATTCATAATAATAATCATCACTGGAAGCCTTGGCTATTCATTTCCTATTGTTCTTTGTAGAAGGGCTGTTACTTTTGGGGGTTGTTTTGTTTTGTTTTTTCAAAAACAAAGAATAATACACTGTGACTTTTGAGAAAAGCACAAAGTTAATGCAATGTTACCAAAAGGGATAGAAAAGAGGAACTACAAAGGACAAATTAAATTCTGTCCCTTTTTAGCTTTGTCTGTGCCAAGTTTTATATTTTAACAAGCATAAACCATTCTTTGTCATGTCCAGAGGGTGAGAAGCTCATGGAAGGAAGACGGATAACAAAGTAATTCTGTGGCAGCACTGAACCTTCTTCCTCTCCTAAAACAGAAATCTAGGATGTTTGTGGAAATGTTAGAAAATGTATATATGAAAAAAGGCAAAGTTTTGCATAATCTTGGACAAATGAGAATGAAGAGAAATGTATATTGTTTTTTAGATTCGGGTGGTCTTTTTTGTATTTGTCTAGAATGGCAGGGGGGTAGGTGGGAATGACCTTAACAGAGAGGAGGCACTTATCCAAGTGGCTGAGAAAGAGTGTGTGTGTGTGTGTGTGTGTGTGTGTGTGTGTGTGTGTGTGTGTGTGAGAGAGAGAGAGAGAGAGAGAGAGAGAGGGGTGTGATGGGGGGGCAGAATTTATCAAACTGAGTGGTATTAACTGAAGTGATACCCCGTCTTTACCCAGGATGACACCTCACATCAGGAGACCACTGGGACCATGCCCTACAAGACAATGTGGGAGAAAGTGGAAATGAAGGTATGGGCTCAAATGGCCACCTTGAAAAGAACTGTCAGCAACCTTTTCTGTTTTCTTCCTTTTTCTTTCTTCAACCAGTGGAGTGGGGTGGGCTGGGGTGGGGTGAGAACAACAACTTCTCAGTCACTAAGATGGAACCTTAGCATCACTGAAGAAGTGAGGCTGAGTTTCTCTCTAATGCATGATATGGGCAACGATGTTGCTGGACATTATTTTTGGTACAGCTGAGAAAATAACCGTGGCGTAGTGCAATGGTCAGCAAACTACTGCCCGTGGGCCAAATCCGGTTGCTTTTGTAAATAAAACTGCATTGAAATACAGCCATGGCCATTCATTTACATATTGTCTATGGCTGCTTTTGTGTTACAATGGCAGGTCTGTGGAGTTGCAACAGAGACATAATGGCATGCAAACACTGAAATATCTGATCTTTTACAGAAAAACGTTTGCCAACCCCCTTGGTATAGATAGGAAGAGAAAATGTACTTGGAGTTAATATATCCAGCTGCTAGTCACAGATATACCCCTGAGTTTTTGTGTTTTTGAACAGGTCCCTTCTCCTCCCTATGTCTTGAGATTTCTTCATTTGTAAAGATTTCTAACTTCTTTTACAACTCTCGCTCTGAAGCCCAGTGGAAAACATGGCCTAAGGCTGCCAGCAACCAGGCACTTCAGGGTCTGCAGAGGGAAGAAACAACCCATCCACGAGATGGGAAAGATGTAAGCAAATGATATGGGGAGAGAGATATTTTTTCATCCTTTTACCTGCCTCCTAGTTGTCCTTATGTTCTAAGTATCTCTTGGTGGAACTGATATTTAAACCTACACTGATGACGTGTAACTTTTAACTAAAGAGTTGTGCCTGTTTACCTTAGTTGTGGCTTCTGATAAATTTGTATGATTTCTACCATCTTATTTTTGCTTCCTATCTGTGCTTTGATAGGCGTCTCCTGTGCCCAGTACTACATCATACTAATCCACTATTGATTCTAGTTATTGTTGTGGCAACCATCTCCACACTGGTGTAACTTGATAGCAGCTCATCTCAGCTGTTCATGTGTCTTTCATCTCTTCCCCAGGGAGCAGCTTTGCTGTCAGCATGTGGGATAGCTCCAGGAACACACTCACTATTCCAATGCATGCACAAACCCAGGATTGTGAAGCAGCTAACACCTTCTGGTCAATGGGTGGTGGATAGAAACTAGCGGATAAACACTCCCCTCTCCCATTCTCCAGGTGGACAGTTGTGGGGTATTTGCTTCATGGCTCCTCACAGGGTGCCTGATGAGATTTCAATGCTGATTATCTAAATAATGCATTATTAGACTGACTTTCCATCAATCTCTGTTTCACTCTTCCCTGTCTCCCACTGCTGTCCTAGGTCAATTCCCAAAATAAAATATCTGTACACAAACCTTAATTTCAGGATCTGCTTTTGGGGCCAACCCACACTAGTATATCTTCTTTATCTTTATTTCCTTTTTCTTCTTTTTTCTTATTCTTTTGGAATAATTGAGGTATTTTCCTCCTTATTCCATCTTTTCCTTTTAATGGTTTGAACTTTATACACCACATTTATATTATTTAGTGATTATCTTTGAAATATTAACATTCATTCTTAGCATAGTTTTGAGTTAATCTTGACCTTCTTTCTGAAAAATACAAGGAACTTAGACTGTTTAAATTCTAAATGACCACTCTGGCTTATGTGATATGATTGTCCTGTGTTTGAGCTCTGTACTTTTTTAACTCAATAAATTACATATTATTATTGTTGTTGTTATTGTTACCCATGCCATCGATAGCTGTTGATTTTTTTTCCCTAAGTACCATTTCCTTTGCTTGGTTTTCCTTGTATTCTCAACCTTCCTTCCCTCTAAAGCACAAACATTAGAAATCCATGTAATGCAAGTCTGTGATGAGCAACTCTTTCAGGTTTTGGTTATCAGAAAATGTATATGTTTAATCCTTGTTTTTGAAAGATAACTTAGCTGGAAATGCAATTCTAGATTGACAATTATTTCCTTTTATCACTTTAAAGATTTTATACCACTGTCTTCTGGGTGTCTTTTTTGCTATTGAGAAGTCAGATGTCAGTTTACTTTCTTTTCTTTGTAAATAATCTGTTTGTTTTTTGCTGGCTCCATTAAAGTAATTTTGTTGCACTAGTGTTCTATTATTTCACTATGACATGTCTAAGTGAGGATTTGTTTTATTTTTCCTGCATAAAGTTTTTTGGGCTTTTTTTTTTTTTATTGGAGAATTGGGGGAAGGGGAACAGACAAGTTGCTGTCCTTTTGTTCTCCAGTCTAGTTGTGGAGGACGGTTGCTTCACTGGCCCAAGTTGGCACCATCATTGCGCTCTTCCCAGGCGAGGCAGATCAGTCGCTGGTTTCTGGACGGCTGCTCACAGCGGCTGCTGGCTACACACGGTAGCCCATGGCAACCCACCTGCCATCGCTGGCGACTCACGGCAAGGCAGCCCAGTACCAGGTCGAGCTATTGTTCAGCATCTAAGCTGTAGAGGGCAGTATCACTGGCCCTCATATGTGGGATCCAAACCGGGGCCCTCTGGCATCCCAAGCCAGCTCTTAACCAATGCGCCACTCGGCCGGCCCTTTTTTTGGGCTTTTTGAATCTAACGCATCTTATCTTTTATTATTTCTAAAAAATTCTCAACCATGAAACTGCAAATATTATATTTCCCTTATTCTTTCTATTAAACTTTTTGAACTTTGATTAAAAGTTTGTTTTACCATTCTTGATCTTTCTTCAACATCTCTCAATATCTATTTCATTTTTTTTCCTCTCTCTGGGGTATTCTGTTTACTACCTTTAAGTCTTCCTTCCATTTTATTAACTCACTGTCCAACTCAATTCAATCTTTTGTTTCCTCCTTTTATTGAGTTTTAATTTAAATATATATCTGTATCATTTTGTGTATTTTGAGATATAGATATTTTTAGTATATTTATTTATTTTAAAGTCAGCCTTGTTATTTTTGATAGTCTCTTGCTTCTTACTCATAATTTCTATTTCTTCTTATATTTTGTTAAGCATATTAAACATACATATTTTATATTCTGTATCACTTCAACCTGAAGTTTTTAAGGTTTGGCTCTGCTGTTGGTTCTGTTGACTGTCAATCATGATGTTTAGTGGCCTTGTGTATGTTATTGTTTTTGCTTATGAGCACATGTTTGCTCAAACTCTACCAGTGGAAAGTCTTTAAGGCCTGAGTTGTGAATATTTGTCATGAAGGAAACAGCATTTTCTTCTGACAGGTTCCTTGGGCTACCACCAACCCTGGTTCACTTTTAAGTGAACTTTAGGTAAAATTCTCAACTTATGGGTTATGGAGCCATGTAAATATTGTAAATTCAGGATACAAACCCATATGAGGCCAGTCATAATCATGCATTCTTACAGATCTTTCTCTCTCCCTTCACCCATTCAGAGCCAAGCCCGAGACATTTCTGGAGTTGTCCTAGTTCACCATTTTTTTGAGGGCATATACCCCATTATGTGCCCCTGATATATGTTGGGCTCTCTGATATGCCTCTTCATGCTGCAAAAGCCAAAGGCTTTGTCTCTATCTTTGATTTTGCATACAGCCATTAACACCGAAGTTCTAGGCTTCTCAGATCAGTAGTTGTCCCAGGGACAGTGGTGGCTTCTGGGCTCTCTTAGCATCCTAAATTAATGTGCCCACATTTTCCCTGCCCTCATAATATTATAATACCTTTGCTTTATTCCAATTTCATCTGTGGGTTTAAAAGGTTTTTAATAAATATTTTTTCTAGAATTTGTGTTGGGTAATGAGAGTTTCAGGAGTGCTAGTCAGTCTACCATATTTCCAAAAATGAAATAATTTGGTAAGGACTAGCAAGCACAGATTTGATAGTTAAATATCTCTGATTCTCCAATACTCTCATGTCCAAGCACAGAAATGCTTTTTAGGGATCAGAAATCTTTAACAACACCATGTAATTATTTTTATTCTTATAGAAAACAAATGGATTAATATCAATGAATATTTTATATTATTATTAAGCAAGATAGGCAAATTGTAAGTTAATTTACAGAAAATGGGTTTCATATCTGTAAGGCAGAAAATATATTGTATTTATAATTTCTCTGTTTAAAGTCTCTCTTTGTTTAGAAATCATGTTTTCATGATATCATTATTTATATAAAGAGAGAGAGACAGAGAAAACTCCCCTTCAGTGTCTCCAAATAAGTTAGGAGATGTAATTGTTTATAACCATAATTTCTACCCCAAGGAAGAAAATAAAATGGGTCAGAACATCTCTCCACTACTTAAACAATTACCCAACCATCCCTGCAAAAGATCAACTATGTGATCGTAAGAGAAATCTCCTTGTGTCCCCAGCCCCATCATTGAGACAGCCAAATTATTGCCAAAGTCCAGTTTATTCTGGCTATTAAATGATCTCTTTTTTGATGGAATGCTAAAAGTATAAAGTTAATATCTGAATGTTGGGTAGCATTTCACTAGGTTTGATAAAGGAAATTTTAATAAGTATAAAAGGGATATTTTGACCAGAGAAAGACTAGTCTGAGGGTTTTTTTCTTAGAATTCTGAATTCCCTCATCTTCTTATAATGAAAAGAATCAAAAAGAAATTATCCCAGAGAAAAGAATCATCCCCAATTTTCAAAGCCCTACATTCACTCCTGCCCCACCACCAAAACATACACACTAGCGCACAAAGCAATGATAATTGGTTGCATTATCTTCATGCCAAGATCCATTATGTGAAGTCAAATTTCATATAAAAGTGTTTCACTGGACCTGTGCCACAGTTTGTAACATGTCTTATAGGTGCATATTTTCTAATATGAAGGGATGATCCTGTTATGATCACGTCAGCTGATCATAACGTGCAATCTGGATGGCTGTGCCAGAGCCCTCTCTTTCCTGTGAACTTGGGGAGGAGGACAAGAGTGGCACTCAAAATGTTTCACCTTACTCTTTTCTTACCTTCAGTATTCTCATGTGTTTCCTGAGTCCTGGGGTCTCTCTGCCACTGTTGAAATGCAATGCCAGAATGGCATTTTTATGATAGTAAGTTTTCCCACCAACATGGGGTGGTTTTCATTCTCTTTGGCCACTTAACATCCTGCATTTATTCAATTCTGCCCTGTATGAGTTTTGGTTGGAGGCAGCTTGCAGCTAGGATATGGATATATGACCTAGGTTCTGTGTCATAGAAATTTGACCTTCATAGCCAAAATAAAGAATGATATCTCTCTGGAGCCAGCTCAACACCTCACACATGGTAGCAGCCTTAATATTTTATTTAGTAAATGCATGAGTGAGTGTTGAAATCAGATGTCCAGAGTTGTTTTTCTTATGACCTTGAAATGACAGACATTCCACAGTTGGTCCTGGACATCTGTTAGGCTAAGTTGGCTACGCTGCCATATGCAGACATTCTCATACACTTCCAACTATTCCAGTCTTTCAGATCTGTCAGCCCTTTTCTTTCTCTTGATACTCATTTTGTCAAGCAATCTATAAAGGGCTTTGTTTGGGAGACATTATGGAGAAGGATCAGAACCAAATGAAATATGTTACAAATTTAGGAGTAAAGCTGAAAGAAGGGAAACTGAGAAAAAAGAATCATTGCTTCCCAGATCTATTGAATATAAGAAGGTGAGAGAAGTAGTGTTGAAAAACGGGGAGATGACCAGAAACCCACAGCATAATTTTGCAGAAGTCACCCTCCCTTTTCTGTACCTCAATATCCACATATGAATTAGAGTTGCACATGAAGACCTTTTAGATCCCTGTCAAGCTCTGACGTATTTTCAGAGGGAAGAAAATGTCAATCTATGATTTTTCTTTCACCCAGTGAAAAATCCCCTAGCAGAAACTAAACAACAGGGCACAAGCTAGAACTGAGCCCTGTTATCATGGATGGGAAACTGGGCCAAATCAGGCTAAGGACTCAGCTGCTGGAAGCCTATTAGCAGCAGCTCAGATTTCCTGGTTCCAATGAGTTGCAACGCACTCAGGATTAGCTTTGCCTACAGCCTGTGGTTAATGATTGTTTGTGCACTAACAGTCTGCTGTTATGCCGACAAAATGCCTGTAAAGACTATGTTCCGATTTTTGGGAGAGGCCACATATTCCCTCCTCCCACCACATGGATGGCAAAGCTGTTTAGAGAACAAAAAGACTCTGGAACATGTTGCCTAACACCCAATCCAACACTAGGCTCTGAGCATCCATCGTCACAATGCTAGAGGCAGTTGGCATCCTTCACCATGAAACGGAACATTAATATTCAGCAAGGATGTCTGGTTTCATTCTCTCCTCCATCACTATTCTATTAATCTTTTTCCCTTTATGCTTTCTTTCTGTGTTGGTAAGCTTAAAAAGGACTGCTACACCCCCAAGGGGAAAAAAATATTCATAGTTTGACAAGATTCCACACCAAAGGTGACTTTGAATTTTCTATTACCAAAGGAATTGGTATCACATCATTTCTGAAAAATTCAGTGGCTTCTTATTGCCAAAGTGTAAAGTTCAAAGTCCTTTACCTTTAAGCCCCCACTTTATTTGCCTCCAACCTAGGGTTTCAGGCTAATTATTCACTATTTGACTTCATTCTAATCTTGCTTTAACCAAATATAATTTGCAATCATTTTAGATCATGGCTGGGATTTTTCAGCCTTCATCATCTTTGCTCACACTCTCACTGCAGGCAGAATGTCCATCCATCATTTCCGCTTCCTGACATAATCTCTCTTTTAATGTGAAGCCTAAATGTTCTTCTTTCACAATGTTGTCACTGAGTCCCCAGCCATATACTCTATTATTTATTCCCTTGAAATTCTGTTTTGTAGCTCAATGGTTTTTGTATGCAGTAGGCGCTAAGCTTTCTCTCTCCCATGGTGCCTTGCAAAGGGCTCACAGAGTGGGTGCCCAATAACTGCTGAATCATCACTGTTTGCTTTGTTTTGGTTTCTGAAATTAACTTTGTCTCAACTAACCAAAGGGATTTTGATGCAGACACCACATCTCTCTTGGTAGACTTGTGATTCAGGAATGCTAAGAATAAATGCAGTTCGTTTGATTTTTTTGGACTGATATAATGGAATAAAACTTTGGGGTGAACACTTAGTATTCTTTTTTTTAGTATCTATATGTAGTGACTAAATATGCTTTTCAAAGTAATTATGTTCCTGTAGGCTCAGAATTTAGTAAGTTAGTAACTTAAAGCAGGTTGAGTCAGAAGCAAGTTGTAAATTTTAGAAGGGAGCTTCAGGGCTTAGGTGTAAAGAAAATTACTCCTTTCTGATTGAGAATATAATTACAAAGATTCACACACAGATACAGAGAAAGACCATAATCTTCAGTCTTTTGGGGCTTCTGCCAAGTTGAATTCTAAAAAGAAGCAGGGGATAAAAGCTTCTGAGGAATCAGAGAAGAAAAGAGAAGTGGAGAGAGATAACAATAGGTGGTTCTCTTTGAAAGAGTTGGAGGGACCCAGAGAGGCCACGAACTGTGAGAGGCCTAAGAGAATTTCAACACCAAGGTCGGCCAGTGAAAGATCAAGGACAAAGCTACCTACTTGCACCGAGATATTCTCATTTCTTTAAGATTGGCCTCGAACTATGTCTTTTCAAGACAATGTCCTTTATGTTTATTACTAACCTTTTTATGAATGTTCTTTTTTCTTACCTATTGGAAACTATCTCCTAAAACTCCCCTCCCAAGAACACAAATTTAAATGATTAGGTGAGTTTCAAGAATGTGGACGAGTGTAGGAATGAGAAGTGAAAAGAATAACTGCCTGCAATAATGTTTTGAAGGTTTCACTTTCACCTTTCTACCATAATTCTGTACCAAGTGTGTAATGGAAGCTGAATTAGTGCTGCCTCTGATATACGAACACATATTGGATTTCCCGTTATGAAAACACGACAATGCCCTACTAACAGGGAAGATGCATTGTGACAAAAAGAAATAAAAAAAGCTTGTGGTCAGAAATATTGATCCTAGACATAGAAATACTAAAGGAAGGTATATGGATCCATTCCAGAATGTCACAAAAGGTGGCGCACTATGACCCCAAATCTCTTTAGTGGACCCAGCTGCTCTAATAGCTAATATGCCTCCAAGAGTTTCATTAAATACCAACGCACACTTGCACTCATAGAGGCGTCTTACATCAAAACCAGGACCTTCACTCTGTTTTTTGGTAATATAATAATAACTTGGCTGGTGAACAGAGATGCTCCGGCTGGGTAGTATGAGTTCCTTGTGCCTATTTCAGGTGTCTCAGGATATAGAGAATTTATTGAGCATGTACACTTACCAATCCTTTTGATTTTCTGTGGAACCTCTAGACATTAGTTACCCACAGCTGCAGATGCATATTGGATCAAGTCATGGAAGATGGCCTCTAGAAGTTTCCAGTATAATTTAAAGGAAGAAAGATTCTCATATAAATATTTTAAAATATTTATACAACATAGCAGATGCTTATTTTAAAGTGAGAGTAAGTGCTAGGCAACAATGGTGTTATGAATAAAATAGTTAAGTTTACTAACACTTGAAGCCTTTGTTTCTTCATCTATAAAATGTGGATGGTAACAATACCTACTTTGCAGGATAGTGGTATTTGATAACATACAAGGTGGGTAAAGCATACAGCAGGTGGTCAAAAAACAATAGCTGTTGTTACTGTAAGATTTGAAATATAGTTGAGATGACTGTGACACAGAAGGACTTGGAGAAAGAGGGTGTGGCAGCTTAGCAAGGGCCAAGTCCAGTTAGAGAAGAAAACAGGGGGCATCACAGATGAGTCCTAAAAGAGGGTAAGGACATAGTAGTAGTGGGGAAGGTGGGGATACAAATCAAATGTCTGGGGCTGTGAGTAGAGATTCTGGTTGGAATGCAAACTTTGAACAGAAAATAAGGGTTAAGTGTGAGGGAGCAGAACAGATGGGAAAGTATATGTAGGGGTCAGGTCCAGGACAACTTTGAATTCCATATGGAACAGTTTGTGCTTTCTGCTATTGGCAATGGATAGCCACTGCATGCTTTTTATTTCAGAAGAAATAAAATAAAATAAAAGCTGTATTTTTTAAAAATCAATCTCATTGTCATAGGAAGGTTTTGAATTGGTGTAAGGAGAGATCAGCCTTGAAAGCGCATGGTGATGGCTCATGGATAACCCAGGCAGGGAGAATCAGTGAAGGAAGACTAAACCAAGGCTGGCAGCTGATTGGATAAGGGAAAGAGTGGGAGGAAGATTTCAAATCCAGGTGATTAGGGGAATGGATGATGTTGGTGCCATGGACAGAAAGGTGGAAGTCCAAGAAGGGCTTTCATTTGAATAGGAAAAGAAGGGATGAGAACAAGTGTTCTCCAAGAACATCTGTTCAAGTTTCTTTAGTAGAGCCAATAGCAGTATGTCACATTTGTATTTGAGCTCTCTCTCTCTCTCTGTTTCAGACCCTATATTAAATGTTTTGCCCAAATTATCTCCTTTCACCCTCACAAAACTAGTAAGTGTTATTCTTATTATCCCCATTTTACAAATAAAGGAAAGTAAGAAAAACAAAAATTAAATGATTTGCCCAACATTACAAGACCACTAAGAAGAAGAAGCCAGGACTCTAACCTGGAACGCAACTCTTCCTCATCGTGCCTTCCTATGCTGCGGAGCTTCAGGTAGAGATGTGCTGTCCATTTTATGTCCAGACTCTTAAGGTCCTGAATACAGCTTAACTCATGCTGAATGAATGAGCAAGTTGAAGCTATGGAAGTAATTGGATTTGTTTAAAGGGAAGTACAGAGGAAAGAAAGAGGGTTGGAAACTGGCTATTAGGATGTGTCCATATTTACAGCACAGGCTTGGAGTCAGGAAACCTGAGTTAACTTCTCACTTCCAATTCATATTAGTAACTCTCTGAGCTTTAATTTTCTCATCCTTGATACAGTGATAATATACCTACCTCAAAAAGCTTTGAAAATTAGAAATAGTAGTAATGAATGTTTATTGACCTCTAAAGGAATTTACAAGTGTTAGCTTTCATGGAGAATCTGAGAGAAGGAAGAGGAAGGAACCAATAAAGGTTACATAGAACAATTATTTCTATGGAACCACAAAAGACCCAAATAGCCAAAGCAATCCTAAGAAAAAAGAACAGGGCTGGAAGTATCACACACCCTGACTTCAGCTTATACTGCAAAGTGACAATAATCAAAACAGCATGATATTGACAGAAAAACAGACATACAGACCAATGCAATAGAAATTAAAACCCAGTAATAAACGCTTATAAATATAGGCAGATAATTTTTGATGAAGGAACAAAAAACATACAATGGAGAAAAGAAAGCCTCTTCAATAAATGGAGCTGGGAAAATTGGAAAGCCATGCACCAAAGAATGAAACTAGATTGCTATCTGTCACCATGTACCAAAATTAACTCAAAATGGATCAAAGACCTAAATATAAGACCTGAAACAATAAATTGCATAGAAGAAGGCATAGTTACTAAACTTATGGACCTTGGGTTCAGAGAGGATTATATGAATTTGACCTCAAAGACAAGCAAAGTAAAAGCTAAAATAAATGAATGGGACTATATCAAACTAAAAAGCTTCTGCACAGCAAAAGAAACCATCAACAAAATAAAGAGGCAACCAACTGAATGCAAGAAGATATTTGCAAACAACAACATCAATAAGGGGCTAATATATAAAATATATAAATAACTCACACAACTCAACAACAACAACAACAAAAAAAACACAATTAAAAAATGGGCAGA
>NW_017731411.1:2061333-2091115 GCF_001890085.2 Hipposideros armiger | reverse complement strand
TTTTTTAAGGGGCCAGTTGGACTCATGTCTTGTTAGGGAGACCACTTCATAGTTGGTGTAGAGGCCTGACCACCACACTGTATTTCTGAAGCTGATGCTGAATAATAATATATATCAACTATAATTATATATACATATAGTCACAGGACGTGGAGTAGAGAGTGGGAATGGAGTCAATGGAATTGTAATAGATAAGCATGATATTGGGGGTGGGAGGGCAGTAGGTGGGGGAGGGGGGTTGTTTCTGTGTGAAGGGTGAAAAGGATAACTATTGCATTGTTCTGTATACCTGAAACTAACAATAAAAAAATAAAATAAATAAAATAAAAACATGTTATAAAGCGAAAAAACAAAAAACAAAAAAACAAAATGTCCTTCGACAGATGATTGGATAAAGAAGATGCGGTATATATACACAATGGAATACTACTAGGCCATAAGAAAGTATGAAATGGTGCCATTTGTAACAACATGGATGGATCTTGAAATTATTACGCTAAGCAAAATGTCAGACAGAAAAAGTTGAGAACCGTATGATTTCATTCATATATGGGATATAAAACTGAAAGCAACAAAAGAGCAAGACAAAGAAACAAAGAAACAAAAACTCATAAACACAGACAACAGCTTAGTGGTTACCAGAGGGTAAGGGGGGGGTGGGGGGGATGGTAGAAGAGGGTAAAAAGGAACAAATATATGGTGATGGAAAGAGAACTGACTGGGTGGCGAACACACAATGTGATGTGATATATAGATTATGTATTATAGAATTGTACACTTCAAACCTATGTAATTTTACTAACCATTGTCACCCCCAAAATATATATAATTTAAGAATAAAAGAAAAACCATTAGGCCCACTAGAGGAGAATCATAGCACATCGTATCTTGAATGCTGAGGAAAGAGAGTTTCAAGGCAGAGCGTTCAGAGTTATGAGAAAAAGTTGGTGATTAGATCTTCGGTGACCTTGAAGAGAATGGTTTCCACTGAGAGATGGGACAGAAACTAGATTTTTTGAGATTAAAGAGAAAGTGGGTGGTAAGGAGATGGGGCTGTGGGGTGTAGACCACTTAATTAAGAAGTTTACAGTGAAAGGAAGCAAAAAAAAAAATAGGACAGTAGCTTGAGGGGGCAGCTTAAATTATTACCGTTCCCATGGATGTAGACATTTTAACAGGGATCAACACCTTAAACTAAGGGGATTAAGAGCTGTTGGTGGAATTTTAGTCAGCTAGAAGGTGGGAGAGCATTTTTTTTCTTTGGTACTTTGGGCACTTTCCAAAATCCCTGAAATCACACCATGACTGAGCATTTGCCTGTTCTGCCTAACTGCCAACTGACCCTGTATTACTACAGAATTTGGGGTTCTCTACTCTCACTATTTTGTATTTTCATAACATTTTAACAATACTTTCATATGCAATGGTTTGCTTGTCATGAAAATGCCAAGAAGTACACCCTGCAGGGATAGGAATAAAAGCCCAGTTATCTAGAAGTTCTACTTCTGCTAATTTCAGACTTCCAAAACACCGAAGTGAATTGGAAAGTGAGGGGGGAAATTTTTCTTTGAGTTGTAAATAGCTGTCATGATGTTCATAAATTTTAGTCCATAAGTAAGGAGAGAGCATTTCCTTTTAGACCTCTCCAGCTAAACATTTTATGTAAAATAAGGCTGTTAGCATTGCTTTCAAATTCCCTCATAATCTTGGTTCCAGCCAATCAAGCACTCCTACCCCAGCACACACCTTCTCCAGTCCATCTTCAGCCATCTCAGTTTCCCCCTCTCACTCATGCCAGCCCTTTCTCTTCTCTGTACCTGTGTTCATCCTGCCTTCCCTGTAATGGCCTCTTTATCCCCTCCCCCACCTGCCCCAATTCCAATTTTATCCATTAAAAGACTTGGCTCAAGTCCTATTTACTTGCAAAGGTTGTCCTGACAACTCTTCTTCTAGGATTTTTCTTCTCCAAAACCCTACAGATTGGTAGCCCATTGCATAAAAGTTAGCCTTGACTTACAGTGTGTTATCTGATGTCTGAATTGTTCTATGCCTGGTAGGTGTATTTCAGGCTCTTGTTTATAGGTACCATTTCTTATAATTCTACATCTCTTAGATTCCTGTCTAACTTTTGTACACTTAGATGCATTTTTTGTGTATTGATTTGAAGATGGTAGAAGACACAGGTTTAAGTGTAAACAGGACAGCCTCAAGCAAAGTTTCTCAAGGTGCTGATTTGATAACAACAAACTCACCATGTCTTAAAGATGCCCCTGGGGTGACAACTCCCTGTCCTGTAGAAGAACGGTGGTGATGGCCAGGAGCAGGAAGGTGGGCTGACAAATGGCGAGGAACACTTGTCATCGTTGAATCAATCCTGAGGTATCAGAAACCCCAGCTTGAACTAGGAAGGCTAGAATTGTCAGATTGATGGATTCATTCCCCTTTTATGTACTACATAGTTGCCTTTCATGCCAGAGATATTACATATTGATTTCTGGTGTGCAAAAATATAACTGGATTTGATTGTTGGGAGTATAACACAGAAATACTGTGTTCCTTCCCGTCTGATTGACAGCCCCACTGCCTTCTTCTGCTCACAGCCACGGAAGAAAATTCGAGTTAAGATCAAGGTTTCCTGTCATGTTTCATAGTTTCCCATGTGTTTTACAAGGTTTAGCATTAGTTATTCCTGAAAACGTTTGCATTAGACGGTGAGGTGATGCTATTGAATTCCTTCTACTTTATAGCTCTGGAAGCAGAGGCACAGAAAGGCTAATTGGCTTGGCAGAGTTGCCCAGTGATTTGATGGCAGAGATGCACTTTAACTCCTGAGTGTCCTGCCTCCTCTTGAGACTGCCTAACAGGATCTTACAATGTTCAAGCACCAGAGAATTTTCAGTGTCCTGACTGAGAACACTTAGAATAGCCCAAGGAGATACAACTGTGTATTAGCAAGAAACTGGCAATCAGGTGTAAATTATTATTAATCCTGAAGAGAAGAACTGGATGGAAAGGAAAGAATCATGGGGAAAGGATGTTTTAAGTCTAATTTTGAAAGAGGGAAGGCTATGAATGGGTCGGCGCACAGCTGGCTCTCAGTAAATGACACAGAGTGTTGCAGCAACGAACCCTGGAGGGGAAGTTTGAAGCCCTATTTTCCTGTTCTGACTCATGTGCTGGCTTGAGACAAGTTAGTATTCCAACTCCGTCTCCTCTTTTATGGCTCTTCATGACTCTATCTGATGACAGAGCAGCTCTCTGCCATTTAAAGGTCGAATGGCAGTAATAGAGAGATGGCATTTTATCATCAGATGAGTGCAAGCAGAAGGAGATGAAAACTTGGTGAATTGAGCCAAGTGCAATCATGTCCCTGGGTTGAGAGTCCATGAAAACGTGGAATGTACCTTCAATTAACCTTTTACAAATACCTGGTCACGGGGACCAATTTATTTGAAGGTTGCTAGCTGTGTTTGGAAAGCGTTTCTCTCCTGTTGAGATGGGGGAAGTGTATGGTCTTACTCTCTGCTAGTCCCACAAATTAGAAATCCCCCAATCTCCCAGTGACTCCCAGTGACAAAGATTCCTCTAATATCCCTCAGCACAGAGCCCAGGCTGTCAGGGGCCGTGAAGGTGAGGCCTTCTATTAACAAAGAAGGTTCTGGTCTATTTTAGAAAGACTTTTAAGTATTAGTATCCTTGAAGAATTTTATAGAGAAATATATGTTGCAGGATAGAATATTAATAATTACAATAGTAAAAATAATACAGCTTTATGTCGGAGGTTACTTTATAATTAAAAAATGTTTTTTACACGTTTGGTCTCTTTTAAATTTCTTCAACACCATGAAGTAGACAGAGAAGGTATTATTTATATGACTCAGACAGGCCAAGTGAATAAATAGTTCCAGATCATCTGGATATTAAGTGACAGAGTAAGGGTTTTGAATCACAAGGATTTTTTTTTTAATCCAGTGTTCTTTCTGTCATTGCATTTACCTCCCAGAATCATTAACAGGGGGCAGGATTTAACTTTGCAGAAAGGGGAGAGGCCTCCCTTCTTCCTTAGAGGAAATTCCAGGCAATTCTATCCTGATGAAGAGGATGTGGATGAGCTTGTTCTCCACTCACTCAAAAAAGAGTGAGAAACAGTCGTGCATTAAGATCAAGTCGCGTGTCCCCGAGGACTGGGGCTGCAGCAACATCACAAACACAGCCAGGCAGGGAGGGCTCTCGCCATGTGCCGGGAGCTCTGCTCCTTAACCTCTCACCTGGTGCTGCACTTGGTCCTCACAACACTGGCGAGAGGCAGATGTCATTTTCTCTAAATGGAGAGTGAGGAATGTAAAACTTGAGGTGGTAAATAATCCCTCCGAGATCACTCTGCTGGTAGATAATCTGGATTCAAATCCAAGTTGGCCAATTCTCAAAGTCTCTTCTCTTCCAATACGAAGATTCCCGGGCAGGTCGACTGAGAGTGAGTGGGGGATGGGGATGCTGGGTGGACCAAGCACTTGGGACCTGGTCAGCCCTCCTGGCTAGTGGCCATCCCAGTGCAGCTTGACTCCGGAGCCCATCCTGCTTTGTAGTTTATAGACTTGGGGAGCCTTTTTTTTAAATAAAAGATTTTATCGGGGAATTGGGGGAGGGGAACAGCATTGGGGAATCAGGGAAGGGGAACAACAGACAAGTTGCTGTCCTTTTGTTCTTCAGTCTAGTTGTGGAGGATGTCGCTTCACTGGCCCAAGTTGGCACCATCATTGCACTCTTCCCAGGCGAGGCTGATAAGTCGCTGGCTTCTGGATGGCTGCTCACGCTGGCTGCCGGCCGCTCACGCTGGCTGCTGGCTACACACGGTAGCCCATGGCAACCCACTGCCACAGGGGCTGCAGCCTACGCCGTCGCTGGCGACTCACAGCAGCCCAGATCCAGGTTGAGCTGTTGTTCAGCATCTTAGCTGCAGAGGGCAGTGTCACTGGCCCTCATATGTGGGATCTGAATTGGGGCCCTCTGGTGTCCCAAGCCAGCTCTTAACCATTGCGCCATTCGGCCTACCCTGGGGAGCCTTTTAAAGTAGAGTCTGGAACTATTGCGGCAAGGCTAGGCAATTCTCTCTTTGGAAAATAATATGAGACATGCGTACAAAGTTCCAGTATAAAGAGCTAGTAAGTCATATGCAATGAACATAAAAGTCTCAGTTTCTTCACTTATAAAATGGGAGTAAGTAAGGATTGTAAGAGAGAGCTATTGTAAGGATTAAAAATCACTGACAATGAAAGGCCTTTGAAACGCTAATGCATTGTATTAATATTTTCATCTTTAATAATCCACAAATATTTCCACCCTTCTTTTGTTGCTCATTTGCAGTCAATGTAAGGAGAGCAGGAAAAGGCTATTTGGATCCAAACAGTAGTGTTGGAAATGCTGACCTTGTACATAAAACCCTAGTGGAGACGTAGGGAGAATTTCCTCTCTGCAGAGTTCCCTTTAAATCCAAAACCCTAGACATCTTAGGAAGCTTTGTTCATGGCAAACCCTGAACACTAAAGTCATTAGGCCTGTAATTTACCCCCCACTAGAACATGAGAAAATGTAATCAAATAAATATTATTGTTTTTCCTTCCTTTCTTAGCAAATTACCACCTTCCGTTCCTCTCTTCCCCCAAGCTCTATGAGTCGGGCAAGTCTGGAGCTGATCTCCCTGCAGAAAAATCTTTTAAATCAAAATGCTGCCATCTGTGAGAAGCTCCCCATCCGTAAGCCCAGAAACCCCCTTCAGGAATCAGGATATAAATGCCAATTTGGCTCCAACTGAAGGTATTCGATTGGGTTATTAAATTCCACGTAGTAGTTTACATGTGTGCCATAAAATATAAATTACTCAAACAAATGTGTTCTGATGCCCTAGGACAAAGTCTTAATATGTCCTTTTTCCTAGGGGAATTCTACACAATTGCACCCTCAGAGTGTGAGCATTGGATGGAGGTTTAGGAGGAAGGAAATGAGGGAAAGGAAGGAAGGAAAAAAGAGAAGGAAAAAATTGAGGAAAGGAGGAATACAAATGGTGCAGGGTTTGTCTTTTCTGCACACAAGATATATCTGTGTGTGTGTGTGTGTGTGTGTGTGTGTGTGTGTGTGTGTGTGTGTGTCCTGAGTCTGTATCAGTGTTGTTGGCAATTGTTCACATACATGCATGTCCCCAGATACATTGATGTTATCTTCAATATCCCTAATGAGGACAGATTTAACCAGAGCCTACAGTCTGGGAAACAAGTTAACAAATGACTTCAGAGAGATTTTTTAAGGGTCTACTTTGAGAACTTCATTTTATTGAGATGCCAAGACATACAGCACATTTAATGAGCTTGCTTCCTTTTTTTTTTCTTTGTTACTTTCCTATTCTTTTTCGCCCTCCTTCCCTACTTTTCTCTCTCTCTCTCTCTTCTTCTCTGTCTCTTTCTTTCTTACTTTTTCTTCCTTCCTTTCTTTCTTCTTTCCTTCTTTCTTATCTTCTTTCATTTCTTTCTTACATTATAATAATGTAATCAGCATCCATGATCCTGCCATCCCAAACAAAAAGTGGGATTTGAGCAGTAACCTGAATATAGCCATGTGTTTTTCCTGTCCTATACCTTGTTTTCCCACCTAAAGTATCACCCTGAGTCCTGTATTCATTATGCCCTTGCTTTCCCTTTTATGTACATTTACTGTACCTATATGTATTTCTAAGCATATAATAAATGCATTTGTTTTTAGCTTTATGAAAAGGACATACAGCTATGTGTAATCTTCACAGACTCACTGTTTTCACTTAATGGTGTATTGCTAGGATGTATCCAGATTGTTGCATGTCACTATACTTACTGATTTAGATAGCTATTGTATCAATATGGCAGTTTTTTAGCTACTCTCCCTCAGTGGGAATTTGAGCTGTTTTCTGGTTTTTGCTATGGTAAGCAGTGCTGCTGAGAACAGTCTTGTACATTTTTCCTGCATGCTTGTTTCTCTTAGGTATACATCTAGGAGTGGAACTGCTGAGTTAATGGGTATATGAATGTTCAACTTTGGGAAAAAATGTCTCAAAATTTTTGAACCTCAGAAAACCTACATATTCATATCTTCTTCAGCTTTAGGTATTGTCAGCCTTATAAATTTTTGTCAATCAGATGATTGTCAAAATCAGATTTTGTCAATAAAAATACAGTAAAACCTTGGATTGCGAGTAACTTTGTTCGCGCATGTTCCACAAGATGAGCAAACATTTCTTTTACATTTTAACTTGGTAAACAAACAATGTCTTGCAATATGAGTAGTTTGTTTCCGGGACAAATTATGCTCACAAACTAAGGTATTACTGTATCTTATTGTCATCTTGACTTGAATTGCCATCATCAATAATGATATCAAACATCTGCAACAATGTGTGAATTGCTTGTTTAGGACTTTTGTCCATTTTTCTATGAGTTTTTTTATTACCTATTTATAGAATTATTTTTTCTGATACTAATGCTTTATTTCTGTGCTTTGCAAATATCTTCTCCTAGTTTGTAAATTATTTTCCCCTTTAAAGTGTCCTTTAATGAATATTTTAAAATACAAATTAGTCAAATTTACTAATTTTTGTTGTTGCTTTTTTTTAATTAAAGTTTATTGGGGTGACAACTCTGAGTGGTGAACACTCAATGTGATATATAGATAATGTATTACAGAATTGTACACCTGAAACCTATGTAACTTTACCAATATTTTTTGCTATATTGAATGTTTTTTTTGTGCTTTGCTTAAGAAAATTATTCTTATCCCCAGGTCTAATTAATATTTATAATTTCTACTTAATATCCTAGATTTATTTTGACATTTGAACACTTAATCTATTTCAGGTTGACTTCTGCATGTGGTGTGAGGTAGGGATGTAATTTCCCATATGGATAACCAGCTTTTTTCCTGCTCCACTTATTAAAATCTCTTCTTTATCTACTGATCTGACATGTCACCTCTCTTAGTATCATAACACCATGCACACCCTGGCCTATTTCTGGGTTTTCTCTTTTATTCCTCTGATCAATTTGTTTATCCTAGGGCCAATACCAAACTGCCCCCAAAATTATAAATTTATAAGGAGTCCTACTCCAGAGGGCAAGTCCCTTATCACTGCTTGTCTTTTTCAAAAATATCCTGAAAACTCTTGGTCCTTTACACTTGAATATAAATTTTAGAATTATCTTTCTAAGATAGTTCATCACCTGAGGAATTCTATTGGTATTTTGTTTGAAAATGTAATAAATCCATAAATTATTTTTGGGAATATTTGCACATCCACAATATTGAGTCTTTATCAATAAGCATGCTGTATTTCTTTATTTAGGTCTTTTGATATCTCTTAACACATTTTTGATAATTTCCTTGTAGACATCTTACAAATATTTTGTTAACTTTATTCCTAGATGCTCAACATCCTCTGATACTATTGTAAATTATGACTTCCTTTTAATACTGTTTCCAGTTATTTGCCACTGATGTTTAGAAATTCATTTGACTCTTGTATATAAATCATACAGGAAACATGTATGTAGATAGGAAGGGTTGCCTGATGGTTTTTTGTGTTGGGCTGAATCACTGTAGTAATTAACTAGCATATATCCCTTCTTCTCAGGCTTTCACAAGTACTGGACTTCAATGTCACCCTAATTTGAGTCCTGAGGACTTCTGGACCAGAAATCAAGACATAGCAGGTGAGAGGAAAGTACCTCTTTGTCCCAAGACAATGGAAATGAAGAAACAAAAGAACTCTAATAATTATTTCCTGTTTTATCCTTTCCTGGTCAACTTCCTATACACACACACACACACACACACACACACACACACACACACACACACTCGTTACCCCAGAGTTTATCACAGCTTCCTCCTAGTTTTTGTATCTTCCTTCTTTGGTCTCTACAAGATTACTCTTGGCACAGGAATCCTACAGTTGTTCGAGTCCAGCATCTTGGCTAGACACAGAACTGAAACCTCAAAATGATTACCTCCAACCCCTTCATTTTACAGAGCACGCTAAAGCTCAGAGAAGCTATGTGACTGGCACACAGCCCATTAGTGTGGATGTCAGTACTGCCTCTTGCCCCAACAGTCTACTGAACACCAAAGTCACCTGCATTAACAGTGATGCTTACAAATCTTTTAATGTTCAATGAATTGTTTTAGCAAGGTCAACACTGCAAAAATATTAACAAGTCTGACTGTAATTCACTTAGTCCATTATGAAGGTGCATGTTCCTTTTTTAATGACTTTCATGACTTTCAAGGGTATTAACCACTGTCCAAGAAAAAAGTACTGGGGAAAATGCATATACCACACAGAGAGCTTTCTATGAAACTTCTGGAGTAGTAATAACAGACTGAAGAATAGCCCACAAACTGGGTGAAATTTCAGTAGCCACAGTCAGTGTTTCTGACCCGTGTAAGTAGCAAAGCCCCATGAAATATAGACTCTGTTGTTCGCAGGGATGCACCCAACTCTGAGACTAAGAGACACAGACTCGTTGAGAGCAAGTTCCTTTTTTTCTTTTTTTTTTTTTCTGGGAAGAAAACCAGGACTGGAATTAGCTAAGTGCTCTTTGAAATTGCAGGATTGACCCCTTGTTACTAAGATCCTGCTATAGTCCTTATGCCTGAACCATATCCCCCCACCCAAGAGAAAACAATCTACAGAGGAAAATGTGTCCCGAGAAGGGGGATTTAAATGCAATTCCCATAACAAATACCCAAACTTGCCTGGAGGACTTTATTAGCTTCCACCTCCAACAATGAATGTTCTATCTATGAAATCCGAAATGAGAGCTGGGGATCAGACACTAATGTTTGTTAAAGAGAAAACATACATTCCCATCAAATAGAATATTCAGCCCTTAAGAACTAAAAAGGAACTGAGCTAGCCAGATATTTGCTCTTGAGCTTCAGTCCCTTGTCTTGCAACAGCCTTCTCTCTACACTCTCTGTGGAAACACCAATAGTAAACAAACTTGCCCTGGATCCAAAATAGGAGCCTTCCTACCCAGCCAACCCTCCTATATCCTGACCTGTGGACTCCTGCTTTCGGTGACCCAGCGTTGCTCAGTGTTAATGTCTCCTCTCTGCTCAGCTGTCTGATGAAGAGCTCAGGATCAGAACCTCAGACAGAGAATACAAAAAAACAAAAAGGTACTTTCTGGGGATTTTTCTGGAAAACAAAGTTTTTTCATAATAACCAGTCATCTTAGGCCTTGTTGGTAGAGCTTCAAGAGTGAACGTTCAGTTTCTTTCCCTTGTTCATCTACATAAAATAGGTTTTATATCATCTTACAGTTGGAAGGACTCTTAGAGCTCATCTAGTCCAATTTTTTCCCTTCTTGTATGAATAAATGGAGTTCCATGGTGAGTAAATTGCTCATCCAAGGTGACATAAGTACCAAGAAATAGATCTCAGACTTGGGCCTATTTCTAGAATGTTTTCCTTCATCAGATGCTCCCTCTTGTTTTTATCTCACTCACAGCATGGCCCATCTTCTTTCCCTCATTTCTACCAATTCATCTCATCTCTTCCACATTTCTTCTCTGTACCCCACACTCAAGACCATGGACGGAATGGGTCCAATGAGGACCTTGCTCAAGAGGAGGAAAAATATCAATAACAATTATATGCGTCTGGCATTGTCTTCATATACTGCCATTTTCTAGACCCATGTTCCATTTGCATCTCCATAGGTCTGACCCATGGAGACCCAGATGATTGTCCCCCAAGTTGTGTTCATTCCATTTATTCATTTATTCAAGACATATTTACTGAACAACTGCTTTGTGCTAAGCACTATGTGAGGTGCAATGGCTGCTTTTGAGAAGATCCCAGACTTAGAGGAGATTCAGATAAGTAAAACTATATATATACATATACATATAAATGTATATGTATATGTATATTTATGTATTCAATTTAAACTCCCTTCTAAAAGTCAGCAAATAAATTATAGAAGTATTATAAATGTTCCCCTGCTGAAGTAGGCTTGTAGCTTCAAATAACAAGGTCTCAGAATATTGCAAATGACATTTATAAGATGACACCCACACAGAGATCCTCTGGTAAAATTTCTTATTTCATGATACAATAGAATAATGTTTCCAGAATCTAGAGAGGAAAAAAAAGATTGTCATCAGAGTTTTTCTCCACTATACTAAATTCCAGAAAGTAATGAGAACAAGGGGTGAGGATAGTAGACAATGTGTTTCAGTTAGCTATCATTCATATGAAAGGAAATTAAGAACAATCCTCAGCAGTGCAAGCACTCAAAGGTGCTCTACACTCTACTCTACCCTACCCACTCATCCTCCAAACTACTTGGAGAAAAATTATCCAACTAACTTAATAATGAAAAAAATTAAAAAATCAATTTTGGGAAAACATGGTATAAAATAAATTATGGAGAGAAGTCAAATCAGGAAAACAGCAAGTGTTGTAATAATTATTGCTAAGATGATGAAACAATACAAATGTCAAAAAATATTGAATGAGAATATTTATAATATCAATCATCATCAATTGGATTTAAAATTATTCAAACAATGGATAATTTGTGAAAATGGAAAAAGAGTGTGCCAAATCTCTTTTCTTGTGCTAATTGATTTAACAGGCATGATTTTAATGTTGATGTTGTTAGAGAAGTAGAGTTTCCTTTACTTTTCTAAATAAAGGTAGCCACCATTGGAAATAAAATTGGCAACGTAACTTTCAGATCACCAGTGGATAAATGCATGTGCCGATCACTACCCTAAGGGTTTTATGTGTGTTAACTCGTTCCTTATCGTAATCCTGTGAAGAAGGAACTATTATTATCATCTCTATATTACAGATAAGTAAGCTGAGGAAAGTTGACTTCCCAAGATCCTACAACTAGTAAATGGGGAAGTTGGCATTCAACCCAGCAGTCTGGCTTCAAAGCACATGCCCCTAACCAATACCTTACAGGTGCTTAGCAACATAGTAGAAAACTGGACCAGCAAAAAAGAGGAGAGGAGAGGAAAAGAGGAAAAAAGGAAAGGAAAGGAGACTGCAAAGAGGTGTTTTTAAATGCACAACATTTATTAGTAATTACAAAAAAGAAAGAGGAAGAGGAGAAGCAGGAGGAAAAAAAGAGGGAAGAAGAGGGCCTAAGTTCCTCTAGTAAGAGATAAATACTGTAAGACTGAGTTTAAGAAAAAAAAAAGCTATCTCAATGATATTTATGCAATTCCTACATTTTACATGAAATAGTGCAATGTTCATTCTAAATAAGCTGTGAAAAGTTAAGGATGTGTATTGCAATTCCAGAAACAACCACTAAAAATATAATGTCTAAAAGCCAATACATAAATTAAAATGGAATATTAAAAATTTATTCAGGGTCGGCTGAGTGGCTCGTTGGTTAAGAGTTGGGAGTTGGCTTGGGAGCGTGAGCTCTGAGCAGCAGGGCTGCTGGTTCGGATTTCAAATGGGTGAGTGACGCTGTGCCCTCTACAGCTAAGATGGTGAACAACAGCTCAACCTGGAGCGGGGCTGCCGTGAGTCGCCAGCAATGACGTAGGCTACAGTGAGGCTGAAGTGGGCTCCCATAAGCTACCATGAGCAGCCGGCAAGCCAGTGTGAGCTGCTGTGAGCCGCTGTGAGTGGATGTCCAATGGCCAGTGACCGATCTGCCTCAGCCGGGAAGAGAGCAATGATCACAATACCAACATGGGTCAGTGAAGCGACGTCCTCCACAACTAGACTGAAGAGCAAAAGGACAGCAACTTGTCTGTTCCCCTCCCCCAATTCCCCAATAAAATCTTAAAAAAAAAAAAGTGATCATACTCATTAAAAAAAAAGTGTATTCAAATAATCCCAAAGTAGCCATGAAGATGGAACAGAGGAACAGTAAAGCAGAGAGGATAAACAGAAAACAAATAATAAGATGGTAGACATAAATCAACTCCAATTAAAAGTCAGAGTTTGTCAGACTGACTAAAACAGAAACACCCAACTAAATAGCATTTACAAGAGACATGTTTAAACAGGGTTAGGTTGAAAATAAATGGATTAAAATTGATATTCAGTGCAAACAGTAAGCATAAGAAGACAGGGTTGGCTATATTAAATCAGAAAGATGGCTGCAAATCAAAGAGTATTACCAGTGATTAAGACAAATATTCTATAATGATAAAATAATAAATTCATCAGGAAGACAATACTCATTAACGGGTATGCATCTAATGACAAAGCTTGAAACTACATAAAGCAAATGCTGACAGAATTAAATTAAAGGAGAAATAGATAATTCCATAATCATACCTAGGAAGTTCTCACACCCTCTCTCAGCAATTAATAGGATAACTAGACAAAAATCAATCAAGTCATAGAAAATATGAACAACTCCTTCCCAGGTCAAGGTCCGTCATTTGTTAGTTGCCATGTGTGGTAGGTACCATGCTGAGAGGGATGAAAATCTTGAGCTCAGGCTCAAGAAGAGTATTTCCATTGATGATGTTTGCCATGGACAGCAAGTAGGAGAAAGAAGGCTGCCTCTGGACCAGTAACCTTTTTAACCCTGGCTTGCATTAGAATCACTTGGGGAGTCTTTTAAAAATACTGATGCCTAGGCCCTTCACCTAGTAACTTTGCTATAATTCCCTGTGGTAGAGCCCAGGCATTTTTCTAAAATCTCCCCAGATGGCTTCAATGAATGGTGAAGATTAAAAATTACTGTTTCAAACTATGAGGAAGTGGACATTCCTACTCTGATGAAGAGAATGTAAAACATGTATAATATATATTAAGGCCTTAAATGCATCATGTTATCTAGAAATCTCATTTCTAGGGAAATAATGGTATGCTCATATAATTTATATTCAGGGTGTTTTTTGCAGCTCAACTTATAATAGTAATAGTAATAGATAGATAGATAGATACATACATACATACATACATACATAAACATAGACAGATAATAAGGAAGAAGGAAGGTATAAAAGAAAGGAGGGAGGGAGGGCAAGAGAGAGAGAGGGAAGAAGAAAAAATCATTCAACAATACAGAATTTACTAAATAAATAAAAATTAAGGTACAATTGATATTGCTTAATAAGATGATATGTATTTCACATCAAATATGTATGTAACAAGGTGAGAGAATTCTGTTACAAAATGGTCTATAAAATATTCGGTTTTTGAGAAAATACATGTATATCCATACAGAGAAAAGATCTTAAAAGTTATGCTTCAAAATGTCAGTCATATTTATCTCAAGATGGTGACATTCTAGTAAATTTAAACGTTTTTTCTGTTTCTAATTTGTGTAAAATGAATACACTTTTTTAAATGTAATACAACATAAGCTAGGGAAAAGAAAAAACCTCTCCCTGATTACAGTACCCACTCTGAAATGGGGACAGCCTTTCATCTAGGCAACTCTAATTCTTGAAAGAAGGTCAAATGGATTATTATTCATGCTGGTTAAAGAATTAAGAAGAATTTACAACAGCTCTGTAAAAGGGTGTGGAAACTGCTCCATTACCTTAGGTGAAAAACAAACAGGGAGGTTCCCTTTGATCCATGGTGCCCATTTCTTTCAGCTTTCTCTGGGTGGATCTGGAGAGGGTGAGGCCAGCTGGTACGTGCCTGCTGTCCTTTCCAAGGTGTGGCTGGGAAAGTGGGAAAGCGTCTATCCCCAATTATCCTCCCACCCCAAGAAGGTCACATCTGTTGATCCATCCATCTTCCAAGTGGAAGGGATCTGGGTAGGCTCAGCTAGAAGAAATGGGGAAAAAACTAAGTTCTTTTGGGGCACCCCACTCTTCCCTTTCCCCGACACCATCCTCCTCTCTTCCTTTATGTGCATTGCATTCAGGACCTCAGATTCTGTCTCCTATGCATAAGAAAAGTGATCTAAAAACCTCATTCTGGTTAAATCATCAGTATTTGCATTCTGAGTGAAGAACAGAGAAATAATGCTCACAAAAAAATTACTTTCTAATGGAAAAATTGCCAGCACCAACTTATAGGAAGGGTGCTTATGCTGTGGATCAAAAAAGCCTAAAACACGTGTGATTCTCCACCTGCAATTTCAGCAGGAGGAAATGGGAAATACAACATCCGTGGAGCCAGTAGCCACTGGAACATCATCTTTAGGAAAACTCTTCCCTTCAGGGAGCATCTTCTAATGATTTTGAGAAACTAAGTGAAGAATGTGTTTTCTAACTGGACTCTAAAAGTACCATCCAGCACTCTTCGATAAACCCATCTCCTCACAGTCAGGCAAACTAGCCAGATGTTCTTGGTTCTATTCCTAATTTATGTAACCATCTCCATATCGCGGTACCAACATCATGGGAAGTGCTTTCCACAAACAGTCTGGGTAATATTCCTTGATGTCAGGTCACCCAGCAAAGGTTCAGAGGTGGTGACAGATCAGTGCTGCCTCCTCTTCCTCCATCACAAGGTAATGGTTTGCTCTTAAAAGGAGTTGTAAAGTATACGTTATTTTAGCCCTCTCCCTGCTTCATGGCTGTCAGGGGGATGGGTGTTTGTCAGTACCACCCTCCAGTGACTGATTAGTTCAGTCTCCCATCACTGTATAGGGATCATTTATCACAGGGCAATCTCGCATGACAAAAAATATGGTGCCTTTGTGACTCTTCACTCTCCAGCAATCACTGACAGCAAATGAAAATGACACTGCCTGCCAGCACCAGCCATAACTCAGCCTCATTTTCCAGAAAACCTTCATGGGACACTACAAAATAATGAGATGTGCACTGCCTAGAGGTTACAGTATAGCCTAGCTCTGGTGTGTTCCGATAAATCTGCCCAACAAATGATCAATCCATCCAGAAATAAAAAACCGCACTGTTTTCCTACATATTTTACTGTATAATTTAATCAAATGAGTTCAATGCAATATTTCTTTTTCGTCATAACCAAGAAGGTGACCAATATTATTTTCACTGGGATCGGTTTAAGAAAGAAGAGAGACTAATTTCCTATCCTAATCTCATTCTCTGCCATCCTGCTTAAACAACTAAAGAGGCTTGCATCTGCAAAAAAAAAAAAAAATACTTATGAGAGTGATAACTGATGATGGTGAAGATGTTCCAGCTTGTAGAATGCATTCTGCTCTGCAAAATATCACAATAAGTTTTCATTTAATCTTCACAAGAAATTTAGTGAAATATGTAATGCAGATAAGTTATATATTTTGTAGGTGAATAACTGAATCCCAAAGGATATGACTTACTTAGTATTGTACAACCTTTTTGAAGAGTTGGGGGAATGGAAAAGAGTGGGGGACTAAGCCCAGGTCTGATCATCCATCTTGAAGTATCCTAGTTCAGCCATGTTTCTAGGATACTTGAGAAATGCAACTGGACTTAAGTCTTTTTCATTGTACAGATAATGGAACAAATTCAACATAATTAGCATTAAGGCAGGATTTACAAACAATAGACCTGTACAAAATGAAGTGAAATAGAATAAACTTAGCCACAATTATTTTATACTAATTGAGAAAATGAGTTAAGCAATGGATGAACTATTTATTTCTTGAGTGAAGTTTAAACAGTATTTATGGAACAACTACTATCTATCAGCCACCTGGTCAGGTATTTAGGTAGAAAGATGCTCTCAAAGAGATCTCCCCTAGTTTAATATCATGTTATTAAGAAAATGGGGCATAGACATGATTTCCTATATGTATTGCATAGCCCACAATGAAGTAGATATTTGATTATCTTCCAGTAAACTGAATCAAGGGAGACTAACTGAAATGTCTCATTTCCCAGAGGAGACAAAGTTATAACCCAGATCACAGAACTCATGGAAAATCCACAATGGATTTTCCACAATTTCCATTCATGGAAATCCCTACCTCAACTGTTTATCCACACACTAGTCTGGTGAGGTTGTTTGGCTGTTAAAATAGTGTAAGACTTAGTTATATGCGCCTTCTCTGTGCCCTTAGATAATCAGGTATCTTCTTCCACTGAACTATAGGCTCCATATTATCTATCTGGTGTCCCCAACAATTAGCCTAATGCCTGGCACATAATAATTTTTAAAAATTGACAAATAATTCACACGCCATAACTTCATGTTTTTTAAGTGTACAATTTAGTAGTTTTTAATATATTCACAAGGCTGTGCAACCATCACCACTATCCAATTATAGCACATTTTCATCACCCTATAAAGAAACCCCATATCCATTACTGGTAACTTTCCATTGCCTCCTTTCCCCAGACTATGGAAACCACTAGTTTACTATCAGTTGTTATGAATTTTCTTATTCTGCATATTTTATATAAATGGAGTCACACAATATACGACCTTTTGTAACTGAAGGGCTTCTTGCACTTGGCATGATGTTTACAATATCCACCCATGTTGTAGTGTGTATCATTACCCCATTCCTGTTTATGGATGAATACTATTTTATCAAATGAATATACCACATTTTGTTTATCCATTCATTCATTGATGGACATTTGGGTTGTTTCCACTTTTTGGCCATCATAATAAGATTTTAATACACACTTGCTGAACAAATCAGTGACTTTGTAACTGTTAATATCATATATGAGGTGGCCAATAAATATATATAAATTATTCAGCCTCATGAGTTATCAGAAAACTAGAAACAAAAAACAATGCAAGACCATGTTCCAGTTACTAGATTAGCTAGGACAAATAGCTGTTCCTACTCTAATAGCTGTTGCCAGTGAGGGTGTGGTGTCCATCACGCACTGATTATTGAAGTGAAAATTGGTACAAGCGTTTTAAAGCAACTTGGTAATTTTCACCTAGAGCCTTGGCATGTTCATACAATCTGACTCCCCTAATTCTCTCTCTGAGAGATGAAACTACAGATCTAATACAAAACACAGAAAATGCTTTATTTGTGAAGACATTTATTTATAATGATGGAATATAGAAAACAAACCTAAATACTCAACAATAATGAAACCTTTAAAGAAGATATAGTGGTTACATAATTAAATGGTACAGTCATTAAAAATTACATTTTGAAAGAGTTGTAATTACATCAGAAAGTATTCATATTCAGTGAAAACAGGCATAGTATAGTTAATCTTAAATATGTGAAATTTTCACAGAAAAAGAGGAATTTGAGGAAATCTATAAAAATGTTAACATGAATTTTTATGAAAGGTGAGATTATGGATGATTTTAATAGTGATAGTAATGAAGAAAAGAAGAAAAATCTTAAACACAACTGCACCTATTATGTCTTAAGTTAAATAGTTTTCATGTGCATGTGACATAGCTATCCTTTTAAATGGTAAGCTCTGAGAGGGCAAAGAACAATCTTAAACAATATCATTTCTCTGTTATGCATACAACAAATGCTTTTTTAAAATTTAATATTCATATTTAAAAATAAATATTAACCAAAAAAGCATTTTCACTTTTATTAGGCCCCATTTAGCCCATCCAACCATGTATACTTAAAACAGGTATTTCCAGTAATAAAATATTTGAGAACAATGTAATAGAGGTACAGAAAATTGCACAATCTAAATTTCTGTAATTCTTTTCAACCGAGTCACCCCAAAAGCAGTTGAAAGATTGGTGGCCTGCACCACCCACTCACCTGCCTGTCTCAGAGAACCTGGAGGAATAAAAGGCACGTGGGAGACATTAGACATTCAGCAAGAATGTAAATGGATCCAAGGACGGAGGCAAATGGTTGATACATCATCTACGGGATGAAATATGTCACACTTAGTTCCTTTGCCAATGTGACAAATGTGTTTCTATCATGTCTCCATGAGTGAAATGGCAGGTGGGAGAGGGCATTATAGTCATTGGGGGAAATTGAGCAGTAATGACCTTTATGTTTATGCAACTGTTGCAAGTTGTAAGTTTGTCAAAGCTTTAAATGCATTTTCCCCAAGCATATTTTTTCCATTATATTTAAATATTCAAGTCCCTTTTATGAAAAATATACTCCCATATGGTCCTAATTCACTTCTACTCAACTTATCAAAACATTATCCCATAAGATTCATTTTAAGTCCAGAAAATTATCTGAGCTTCTTGTAGGAGGCTGGTATTATTTCTTCTTATAAACAAGTTCTTTCAGTTACTGGTTTTACATGCCCTTCAACTTTGCATGTGTTTGCGTGACTTGAGTTTAAGTCAAAATTGAATACCTTTGAATTTGAGCTGCAGACATTATCCAGATTATTCAAACATAAGTAACTGTATAGTTCAAATGATCTCAAGTAAAGAATGGTACGAAATGATGCACTTTACTTTTTGTTTGTAGACAAATCAAGGAGTTAATACCATAACTCTTTCTATGTACATAACAAAGTCATGTTTAGTTACCCTTGTAAAACAATAAGAGGCAAAATTAATTGTAAACATTTATTATGTGCTGGGACTTGTGCTATAGCTTTACAAGCATGTTTTCATTTAATCCTCAGAAGATGATAAGAGGTCAATATTATTTTTGGCCCCATTTGGCAAATGAGAAAACTAAGGGAAAAATTACATGTCCACTAAAAGGAATTACACAAGAAAATTCACAGAAGCTTGATTTATAACAGCCCCAAACTGGACATACCCCAAATGTCCACCAACAGATGGTCAAATTCTGGTATATTCATACAAAGGGATACTACTCAGCAATAAGAAAATATATAAAAATAAAAGAATGAGTGGCTTAGATGTGTTACAACATGGATGAATCAACACATTTTGTTGAGTAAAGAATCCAGTCAAAAAATAAATATAAAATATAAATATTGTGTATGACTATATTCATATGAAATTCTAGAACAAGTAAAACTAACTGAGAGTAATAGAAATCAAATAGGGGTAGATATTGACTAGAAAGGGACATGAGGGAACTTTTAGGAGTGATGGAAATGTTGATTAAGATGGATACCACCATCTTGATCAAGGTGGTGAGTACATATGTGTATGTGTTTATAAAACGTTTGTCAAAACTCACTTAACTATGTATTTTATTTTATAAAAATCACATCTCAAAAAAGGGCACTGATAGATGATAGATCGATAGATAGATAGATAGACAGATAGATAGATACATAGATACACAGATAGGTAGATAGAGCTTAGTATTAAGTGGGGGCATAAAAAATGTAGCCATTTTCTTAAGGTTATACAGTTATAGAGGAAGTAAAATTTGAACACAGGGAGTCTAACTCCAGTCTGACTCCTTGCCAAATAGTCATGAAATAATCAATAAGTTCATTTGGCAGCAGCTACATACATTTTCCTAGTGGCTGTGGGGGAAAAAGAAGTTCAATTAAATAAGTTAATACATGTGAAGTGCTTATTACAGTGTCTGTCATATAGTAAGAGTTCCAAAGTATTAACTACCATTATTGCCCTGGCCTCAGGGCAATAATAGGGTGCCTGGGGAAATGAGCCATTAATTCGTAAATCATTAAACAATAGAAGGATCATAGTATAAGAAATGGCACAAGGAACTACCTAAAGCCAAGGCCAGAAACTCAGTGTCTACAGGTGCTAGGCAGCTTAACAAAAGTTCAATAGGGGTGTGGAGCACTGGAGGACACAGCTCCCTTCCAATGGGATAACCACATAGCACCGACCTATTGTTTCCATGTATAGATGCCAGCCTGATCTTGCCAAATCTGTTTTAAAAGAACCCAGAAATTTAGATGTTTACATGAAATCTTTCAATTTTTACATGTTGGCTACTAATTCAATACTTCAAAAAGTATATGATCTTTGGGTTATGAGCTACAAAATATGGCCTAAATGCATAGTTTTAAGAATACTCTTAGGGGTAACCTAGACATCTGCTCCCCACCTTACTCTCCCACTCACCCTCAATCTTGATGAGAGAATCTAGCCTGGAGAGCTGAAGTTACTTGCCCAAAATCACCCAACTCATAATGGGAATTAATATACACATACTTCACTGTTGAATAAATGGCAAAACTGGCTATGCCTCTATGAGTTCAATCCCCTTGGGAGACCAGGGCTTGGCAAACTTTTGAAACAGAAGAGCCGCCAGTGGTCAGCAAACTGCGGCTCGTGAGCCACATGCGGCTCTTTGGGAATGTACATGTCGCTCTGAAGTAAAATTGATAATGAAAATAAACTATCATAGTTTCATTTATAATATTACTTTAAATTTTTCTTATTTGTAAAAACATATTTATGACTCTTGAATAATTTTTAAATTGTCATGAGGGACAGGATTGGCTCTTCCAGGGGTCAGCAAACTTTTGAGACAGAACGTACCCCAAGAGTCACATGTGGCTCGTGAGCCACATTTTGCCAACCACTGGGCTGGACTACAAAAGGAAAGCTTCAGAAGGAGGTGAGCATGGAGTACTGTTTCGATAGAAATACTGCAAGTGAAGGATAGAAATACTGCAAGTGAAGGAAAAACATAAAGAGATAAAGCCCAAAATGTGTTCAATGAACACTAATGTCCTTCAAGTTTGAAGTGAGAAGTCTTGAAATGGCTTCGTGAAAGCCCTGGGAACCAAAAAAGTTTTGTATTTTATGCCACTCTCCACAGGGACCATGGATGGTCCATAGAGCTGAAGAGCATAATGCAAGATAAAAACAGACTTTCCAAAGGGCAGCTTGATGCAGCACTCATTTCTACTGTCAAGAGATCCCATCAGGCATGCTCCTTCCCCCTTGCACCCAACTTTTCTATCTAGGGAAAGAGAAAAGAGAGGGGACAGAAATCAGAGTAACTATAATTTATTTAAAGAATGAGCAGTAAAGTAAGAATAATTTACCAATCAAACTCAAGGAACCAAATTCAATTCAATTATGCTTTTCCCCCTCCACAAAACTTATTTGAGATTTTGAGGAAGAATCAATTTTAGATGTAGATTTATAAGACCCCCATATCTGAGTGCACTATGAGTAAATTATGACCCTGCTTCAAACATGTCCTTTCCAGATGTACGCAGAAATAGACATTGGTAAACCAAGATGTTGTCTATTCCAAAAGTCCTTTTTGACCGTTCATTCAACAAATATTTATTGCATGTTTTCTATATGCCAGAAACTGTGTTGAGCCCTGGGGATTCCATGTTGACTTAAAGCTGCCATGTTCTTCTTATTCATGAAGTTTAAAAGTCTACTCATGAAGACAGGCATTAATCAAATCTATCAAATAAATGTAAAAGTGCAATGTGATAAGTGCTAAGAAGAGGCATTGCATGGGCTCTGAGAACACCTGGTAGGAGGATTAAACCTGGCCAAAGAGATCAAGGAAGACTTCCCTGAGGATGTCATGATTTAGCTGAACTCTCAAAATCAAGGAGACATTTTTAAAGCAACAAGAATAGACAATCCAGGCAGAGGAAACAGCTGCAGCCATGTGCAGGGCCCAGCTTATACTGGTTTACAAGAGCAGATTGTTGAATTTTTAGAAAATGTGCAAGCCAGTTGATGTTATGTTGGAAATATTTACACCATAAATATTAGCAAATGCTAAAAGATAAGGGGGTTTTTTTGGGGGGGAGAAGGGATAATTTTTTGTTTTTATTTTACAAGGGAGCCAGCTTCTGAAGTATTATGGTTGGAGAAAAGAGAGCCGATATACTGGATAAAAAGAAAATCAAGTGTTAAGAGTGCAGAGAATGAGGAGGAGCACAGTGGGAGATGAAGCAGACACTTAAGTAGGGGCTGGACCATGCACAGTTATAAGGCCTTGTTAAGCATTTTTTTAAAAAGCATTATTTTAAGAGCAATGGGAAGCCATTGAAGTGTTTATAAACAGGATGAATAATTTAAGCAGATAGTGATTTTGATAAGACCCATCTGGCTGCACTTTGGAGACTGGATTGGGAGAAGGCAAGAGAAGATGTGGATGACCAATTAGAAGGCAGTAAGTCATCCAGGAAACAGATAATAATAGCTTGGACTGGAGTGTACACAGTGGAAGTGAAGAGACATAAAGATTAAAGACGTTAGGTAGAAAAAAATCAACAGGATTTGGTAAAGGACTTCATATGGGAGTGAGTTGATAGAAATTTTAAAACTGAATGTATGGTCCGGGCCCTTCACAAAGTAGAAAATGTTTAAACAGTATCAGTATTTTTCTTGGCAAAGAGAAATATAATGAGTTATTTGGGGACATGTTTGGCTTGATGGCTTTGAGACAGCCAAAAGGATATGAGGGATGAGGGATCTGAACTAGAGGTATAAATTTAAGAGTTATATTTAAGAAACAAGTGTAAATGTAGGCATGGAATTATAATAGTAAGAGTATGATGTGAAAAGAGAATTGGACTTAAAATTAGAGTTTTAAGGAATTTTCAATTTTAAAGACATTGTTGAGGAGGAGGAGTCTGAAAAACACTGAAAAAAAGCAACCAGAATTCTGTGAGTTTCAGCATCAATTTACTCATAGGTTTAGCATGTGCTACTATACTGTTATTTTGAAGATAAATGGCAGATTGAAGAGAGAAGAGAGAGTGGAAGGATGGGAAATGCAGACAGTGAGTATGGACAACCCTTTTAAGAAAGTTTGGGTGAGGTGGATAGAAATAAGAGATCCAAAAATCTGTCTATTTTAAGTGGAAGAGATATTAACATTTTCGCGCTTACATTCATCGATAGTCGAATGATATTTCCATGCCGCTAACAGCGGCGTTCGATTTGAACCCACGAACTCAATTTTCCAGAAAGGAAGTTTAGGAAAGCAGGCATACAGTTGTCTATATCTTTGTTTTTCAAGAATAAATAACAATAGGAAAATTTTATACTTTAAAGTAATCATCTATTTTAATAAAATGTAGCACCTTAACTATATTTACTTTAAAATATAAATACTGTAATTATTTTCTGTGGATTTTTGGCACATTTTGGATAAGAAAGTTGAAATCAATTAACATAGTGAAAGGTTAAGAGTGTTTAAAACAGAAACAAAAACACAGGGATAGCCCAAGCTGAGAAGGAGAATCTTAATATATAAAAGAAAACAAGATCTCCAGGAAGAGGGGGGGATGGAGCCCACAGGAAGAGGTCCCAGAACCTATTGTAATGAGGGAAAAGAGGTACTGATGCATTGAGCCTACAAGAGTCCTTTCTGGTGGCTTCTATTGCATCTGTAAAGCTTATGGACTGAATTGCTATATCATCACCCAGGGGGAAAAATTGGACTAAATATCCCTTGTGGTTTCCTGCTGAAACACTGCATTCCCTGAATATGTATTGGGCTTCCACACTGCCAGGCACTCTGCTAAGCACTGGGAATTCAAATATAAACAAGAGAACCTCTGACAGAAGAGGTAATGGAATAAAAATATTTATACAGTTAACTATAATATAGTAGGAAGCACAGCACTAGAAAGATGGACAAAACTGCAGGTTCCCAGAGGAGGGAGCTAGTTGGTTACAGGGCCAAGAAAATGATCTGGGTCTCTAGACTCCAAATACAATGCCTTCCTCACTATCCATATATAATATTACTCTTACTATTCCACAAAAAAAGATTTGCTGTGTAAATCTATTTGTGTAACCCACAGAGATAATATAATCTTTCAGCCTTCTTGTTAATACACTACCATCACTAATCCAAGATCAACACTCATATATACTATTGGCCGAGGACTATATGATTTGGATTCTGGTATAAACCACTCATTTCTCTTTAAACATTAGTTTGAAAACCATTAAACAGTAGATGGCCATCACTCCATATGCATTATTCACTAGAACAATTCTACTTAGTTGTATCCATATAAGGCCACAGAATCAACCACAATTTAGTTTGTTGTTATTGCTGCTGCCTCTGTCACAATTCTAACCTACTAGTTTAAAGTAACCAAAACATTTGACCATTTTTCAGTTCCATATCTTTTATTTTCTAAGTTGAACCAATATGAAAAGCTTAAGAAGTACAATTTTAGTCATTGAAGTTGGCATCATGTGGAGTAAAATATGCATTAAAATGAATTCTTCTTTTTTTCCCAGAAGTTCATCAAATATTTACAGAAGACCCACAATTGCCTGGGATGAGACCAGCACATCAGGGATAAAAGTAAATGAGACAGTTTTGGTTCTTTAGGAATTCATAGTATAAATCTAGAGATTCAATTTTGAACATTTCTAAACCTTTAATTTTGTTAAAGCAGATATCAGCACTTTTGCTGGAAAAAAAAAAAAACTCTTTCTAGAACAAAGACCATCTACAAGGAAGTAAGTTCATTGTGCTCAAATTCACTTAAGTGAAATTCTTCTGAAAAGTCAAGCATCTAATTCATTTACTCTAATTTTAGAGTTTTCTCCTGCTCTGGGGGCTGTTGCACAGTTTGCTTCACTCCAACAGGGAGAAGAATGTGGTGAGTGAATGAGTTATGATAGATCTGTTAATCTGTTCCCTGTGCAAATAACCCACCACCTGCCAATGAACAGGCATCACACCAAGTTCCCTGGGAAGAATATAAAGATGAAAATGCCATTGAGAAATTTGCAATCTTGTGGCAAAGACAATGATAAAAACAGCAATGCATAACGAAATTTATTCTAAACAAGCATATAAGCAACATGTGGAAATTCTGAGAAAGATGAGGTTTTCTTTGATTGGAGGGTTGAGGAAAGTTCTCAGTACTGTTTGGGAAGAGCGGGATTTAGATGTTTGGAAAACACAGAGAAGGCGTTCGTTCAGGTTAGAGCTTCTGTCTTTGCAGAAGTTACAAAAACTGGAAATCATGTGGCAAATACCACTGCACAAATCCAGATAAAAATTTTACTTTTCTCTTTTTCTATTCAGGAATGACTGAAATAGGCCCATATTGATGACTGGATTTAGAATAATTTGTTGCAGCAAATTTGAACCACAGACTCCCTATAAATTTTCCCTCCTGGTGGTTAAGATTGAGGCTTCTCTGGACAACCAAGCAGACAGGAAGGAAAACCCTGAAAACCACAGCTAGCTGCAGCTTGCCCATGCCTCACCAGGAAGAAGACAGAGCCTCTGTGAGGGTAGGAGGGAGGGTACTGGGGTCCTAGAGGACTAAGCTAGAGTCTAAGTGCAAAGTACACAACATTCACCTGAGTTAATGTTTCAGTTGGGACCCCACACCAGGCAAATTTTATCTCGCCCAGGCCCAGTTCCTGAAAAAGAGGTGAGAGAAACACAGCCATACATCTTACTTGGGGAAAATGGCAACAAACCAAAGAAAGAGATTAATTTTTAAAAAACCAAGCGCTAATCCGACAGTGGTTTTTCAAGAGCGCCTCAAGCATCAGTAGGTCATTAAACCTTTGCTAACAGGGCAGGAAAAAGATGTAAAAAGAGGAAAAATGTGGTTATGGTCCTGTTTAAATTTACACAGCATGGAAATTTCGTCACATCACAAAATGGCAGTGATGAAAGGAACCACAGGACCCCAATCAAAGCTAGATGCCCCTCAAAACCATTCCAGAACAAAGTTCTACTCACTCCCTGTCTCCTAAAGAATGCAATTCACCAGAAACTACCTGATTTGTGTCTGAATTTTGGTTTTACTCTTACTACTTGAGAATATCAAATTTTAATCCCTCTCCCACTCCCCTTCAGATACTTGAAAACTACATTTACGATCCTTCCGAATCATCCTTCCTTTAGCTATTCATTATATAATATGGTTTTCTCAACATTCCCTCATATTGCCGTCTCGAGTCCCACTTAATCTTCCCCATCTTTGGTCTTCTCCTTCCCTAAAAGGTGTCCAGCCAGGCCACCCCCACTCTGCATTGTGGCCTGAGGAGTCCATGAAATATTTCCAGTATAATCTGACAATGTGGAGTAAAAGGCTACTATTATCAATGTTTGCAAAACGTGTCATTTTGCTTAAAGTAACCAAAACATATTAATTAGAAGAGCAACCTTATTTTGTCATCACTTTTAAATTCATGTCTTTAAATCATCAACTGAATTTTAATGATTTGCATCAAGTGAAGGTGAGTGAGAAAAAAGTGAAATAAAATTTGGCCATACATAAAACACTAGTTTGACATGAAACTGAAGACACCATAGTGAACACCACACATTTATGTGCTCCCCTTTCTTGAGTCACCTATTTAGAGACCCAGGATCCAGTCAGCCCAGAGGAGATGTAAAAAGAGTCATTCACTCTGCCGATTCCACACGTAAAGGTGGATTACCCTTTGTAGAGGGTATAAATAAATGTCAGTCATAAACTGGGGCAGAAAAAATAAATAAAATAACTCTCTTAATTTTTCTATAATTGAACTTAACAAAACTGTCAACCCCCTTTCTGATGATGGTAGAAAATGGAAAATTTCCACTTCAAGATCAATTTGGTCACTTCTAGGCTGTGTACAATCTCTTTTGGATAAATATCCGGTCTGGCCAGGATTTTCCTCCACAACCCCCAGCTTCTCCCTTCTCACTGCCAGTGATCTGATGTCAGGTGTTGGCAGGGGGAAGTGTCTCACACCGCCACCATCTGTCTCAGCGTCTTCAGGAATCCCATGCTGATGCTGATGAAGTCCTCCCATCTGTGCTTTGTGTGTGGCCCAACCCCCCCCACACACACACACACCCATTGTTGAGTGTTCATACCCCTCTCTGGTACAAGTCTACTCTGCATTTCCTCATCCCAACAGTGAGGTCTCTTCATGTCTACAAACCTGCCCTCCCTCACAACCCCTTCTGGAGGTGCAGGATACTCTCATGTCCCCCCTCGCACTACACTGAGGTCATGGGAGTCCCAGAGGACAGAAATTACACTGGATGCACTCTTCCAAAAGGAGCCATGCCACGTCATCATTTCTATTTCATAAGGCTCCACCTCATAAGCCCAGAGAAGGAGAACGCATTAGAAGGTCCCAACCTGAAACGGAAGGAATAGGCTACTTTTGCTCTGTGGCCCCTTAACATTCTTTCAGGATTCCCACTCTCCCCTGGGGATTGATTCAGCAGAGAGGTTTGTATGTGGCCCCTTTTCAGGTACCAACTAGCACCTAATTGCTAATCCTAAACTCTCTAGTCTGTCTCCTACTGCCTACTGCTACCCTGTGTCTGCTTTGGCTTTGGAAAAGTTCCCTTACATCATGGTATACTGTGGTTTATGGAAGAAATTCTATCCTCCAAGTCTACCAGATCCTGAGTCTTTCTGGGCTCAAGAAACACTCTCTTAAAAAGCCCAGCTCTTGCCACAGAAAATTCCAGCTTCCAAGACCATGTCTCTATTACTAATTTTTATAAACATTCAGAAACTAAACTGATTTCTTTATTTTGGGATGTGTCTGCCTTGCTCCGAGGGAATGAAGCCTCTGACTCAAGAGAAGAAGGTCCTGAGACAACACGATGATGGCAGGAGTGAAAGACCTCGGTTATCATCCAGAGATTTTACGTCTCCATACTTGTGTCACTGAGAACTGATTTATTAATTTAGGAGCATGGGTTTCATATTCAGTTACTGATCTTGTAACAAAATGTCACCATTTGTGAGTTAGTGAGGGAATCATTCAGGGTCCTGATGAGAAACATTTACATTTCTAACTTATTTTATGAGGACAGAATTACCTCAATACCTCAAAACACACAGAGACATTACAAGAAAAGAAAACTACAAACAAATATCTCTCATAGACATAGATGCCAAAATTCTCAATAAAATATTAACAAATCAAATCCAACAATGTATAAAACCAAGTGGGATTTACCCCAGATATTCAAGGCTGGTTCAACATTCAGAAATCAATTAATGTAATCTATCACATCAATAGGCCAAAGAAGAACCATTTCATGATCATATCAATAAATGCAGAAAAAAAACTGTCAGAATCCAACATTCATTAATGATAAAAACTCGCAGTAAATTAGGTATAGAGGGGACTTTCTCAGCTTGATGAAGAGTATGTACAAAAGCCCTGCAGCTAACTCCATATGTAATGACTTAATTTTAAGAAATTTGAAACTTTGCTACTAAGATCAGGAACAAGGTAAGGATGTCCCCGCTTGCCACTCCTTTACAACATTATACTGGTTAATTTTAGCTAATGTAATCAGACAGAAAAGGAAATAAAGAGTATACAGACTGTAAAAGAAGAAATAAATCTGTCTTTATTTGCAGATGGCATGATTGTCTATTTAGAAAATTCAAAAGAATAGACAAATAAAACTCCTAAATTAATAAGTAATTATAGCAAGGCTTTAGGGCACAAGATTAATATATAAAACTCAATTACTTTCCTACATATCAGCAATGAACAAGTGCAATTTGAAATACAAAACTCTGGTGAAAAAACATCACAGAACAAAATGAATGGAGAGATTCATTTCCAGTCAAAATGGCAGAGTAGGTAAACACTGGCTTATCTCCTATCACGACCACATCAAAATTACAACTAAACTACAAAACAACCATCATTGAGAATCACCTGAAGTCCAGCTGAACTAGCTGTAGGCCACAAGATTAATATACAAAACTCAATTACTTGAGTCTTACAACTAAGGATATACAGAAGAAGCAAGCTGGAGACTGGTAGGAGGTGCAGAGACACAGAACGGGCTGGACACAATCCATGTGTGACTATTAAAAATCAGGAGAAAGGCCAGCCAAGTGCGTGTTGGTTAAGAGTTGGCTTGGGACGCCAGCTCTGAGCAGCAGGGCCCCAGTTTGGATCCCACATGAGGGCCAGTGATGCTGCCCTCTACAGCTAAGGTGGTGAACAACAGCTTGACCTGGAGCTGGGCTGCCATGAGCCGCTGGTGATGGCGTAGGCTGCAGTGGAGCTGCAGTG
>NW_017731411.1:2055265-2055566 GCF_001890085.2 Hipposideros armiger | reverse complement strand
TGGTGGTAATGAATTCCTTAAGTTTATTCTTTTCTGAGAAGCTCTTTATCGTTCCTTCAATTTTAAGTGATAGCCGTGCTGGGTAGAGCAATCTTGATTATAGGCCTTTATTTTGCATCTCTTTGAATATTTCCTGCCACTCCCTATGGCCTGCAGAGTTTGTGTAGCAAAGTCAGCTGTCAGTCTTATAGGAGTTCCTTTGTATGTAACCTGCTGTCTTTCTCTTGCTGCTTTTAGGATCTTGTCTTTGTCTTTAACCTTTGCCATTTTTACTATTATATGTCGTGGTGTGGATCTGTTT
>NW_017731411.1:2043042-2051600 GCF_001890085.2 Hipposideros armiger | reverse complement strand
CATTCTCGATCCCTTGCTTCTTCTCTTCTCCTTCTGGTATTCCTATGATGCAAATGTTGTTGCACTTGATGTTGTCCCACAAGTCTCTTAAACTATTTTCATTGTTTTATATTCTTTTTTCTTTTTGTTGTTCCAACTGGGTGATTTTTGCTATTTTGTCTTCTAAATCACTGATCCGATTCTCTGCTTCATCTAATCTAGTGGTGATTCATTTGTGTGTGTTCTTCATTTCAGTTATTGTATTCTTTAGTTATACCTGGTTGTTTTTTATGATATCTGTATCCTTCCTTATGTCCTCCTTAAGTTCCTGAAACATTCTTATCATCAGTGTTCTAAACTCTGTCTCTGAATGGTTGGATACCTCTGTTTCATTTAGTTCCATTTCTTGAGGTCTCTTTTGATCTTTTACTTGGGACATGTTTCTTTGTTTCTTTATTCTGGCTGTCACTCTGATTGCTTCAATGTATTAGATCACCTAGAAAGACAAAAAAAAAGAAAGAAAGAAAAAGAAAAATGAGAAAAAGAGGAAAAACAAGGATAAAGAAAAAAAGGGGGGGAGGGGCTCTCCGCCCACTTTAATCTGCAGACCACTTGCTCAGCAATAGAGAGACTCTGGGAGACTCAGCACCAGCTGTTGTGTGGAAGGGTTCAGTGCGTCATATGCCGAACTCCCTCTAGACTTGACGTAAGCTTCCCACAAATAGTTGCTGTGTGCTCCGGAACTGTGCTCACCACCAAAAATCCTCACAGTTTGTTGGGGACTGTCTGCTGATGCAAAAAACCCTCTGTGGCCTGCGGAGGTAGGAACCAGGACCAGAGGCTCAGGGTGCCCCTGGCAACACAGCTCTAGGTGGTAGGGGCAGGCCCCCAAGGCACCACAGGATGTGGTCAGTGGTCCCCACCAAGTCAGAGCAGCATGCACTTCTACATTGGCAACCAGCCCACACAAACTCACCTGGAGAGTCCCAGCTGAATCATGCAGTGCACAGCTCGCAGTCCTACACTCCCAGGAAAATTCCCAGTCTCAGCCTGTCCCAATCAGCCGCTCCCAGATCAGGCCGAGCAGCCCGACAGCCTATTGCCACCCAGGCAACTCTGCACACGCAGTGTTCAAATCAGGGACCTAAAGCGAGTCGCGCACTCCCGGGTCTCAATAAGCAATCTGTTGGAGTCAGAGCATGCCTACCAGGTATTTCCCTGGCTACGCAGCACAAGCAGTGTGGAGGGTGGGGGTGCAAGGCCACATGCGCGCACACACGCACTCCTATGCCAATTCCAGCAGACCAATACAGTCCCAGACCTGAACCTCTGTGGGAGGGCCCAGCCCTGAAAAAATAGCACCCTCCTGTGCACTACTCGTGTGCAAGCTCCACACCAGGGGAACAATGGTCCCCAAAACCTCCAGCTCCCACACCAAAGGCACTCAGTTCAGTCCTTCCCGCAGGCTCCTGGGCGCCGCTCACAAAGCTACTCCCTCCACCAGGAACCAGGTGAGTGCTCACCGGCGAGCAAGTCAGTTTGCCGGCTCCACTGGTTCTCCAGCTGCCCTCAGCCTCACCAAGTTGAGCAAAGAGAGTTCTCACTATTTTCTACTTCCAGCTATCGTAGATCTTCTCTTCCTGGCAAAGTAACTCTGGGCTGTTGAGCACGGTATGGGGCCAGAGGGTCTCTCCCCCAACCGGAGAAGCCTACCCACTGCTGAGGTGTCAGTCACAGGGTTCGCCCTCTCTCGTCTCCGCCCCTCCTACCAGACCCGACGTGGCCTCCTCTTTAGTCCTTCATTTAGAGGTTCTGCTCATCTAGTGTCCAGGGAACTTCTGAGGTTGAATATCTTATAAATTATTTGTAATTTTGGTGGTATCCTGGGAGGCAGTCAGCACAGTGTCTGTCTATTCCACCATCTTACCGGACGTGATCCTATTACTATATCTTTAAGTTTAAGCTTTTTCACTGTGGTGGGTTCTCTGCCATTAATCTCATCCAGTGCATTTTTCACCTCAGACATTATAATTTTCACCTCTAGAAGTTTTATTTATGGTCTTTTTAAGATATATATTCTATGCCTCTACTTAATATGTTTAATATTTCTTCTAGTTTCTTGAACATAAGGAAATCCATTATAATAATATTTAAAATCCTTAGGTACTAATTCTATTGTCTGTTTTATTACTGAGGCAGTTTAGATTGCTTTTATTTTTAAAGTTTCTTATTATGGGATGTATTTTCCTGTTTGTTTGCACACCTGGCAATTTTTGATTGGATACCAGACATTGTGAATTTTACCTTCTTACTTTGTGGGTATATTTTTATTCCTATAAATATTGAACTTTGTTTTAGGGTGTCATTGAGTTACTTGGAAATAGTTTGATGCGTTTGAGACTTGCTTTTGAGATGATTTAGGTGAAACCAGAGCTTTCTAACTAATGTGGGTAATTTTTACCCACTATTGAGGCAAAACTTTTCTTAGTACTCTACCCATACCTCATGAACTAAGAGGTATTCCCCTATAACTGATATGAAAAATAAGCTATTACCAATTATATGTGAGTTGTGGAATTGTTTTCTTCACTTCTTTTAGGTACTTCTTTCCCTGGCCTCAAGTAATTTCCACACATCTATATAGATCAATACTTAGCTAAAGTCTTGTTGGGGACATCTTCATATCTCTTGAGGTCTTCCTCTGTGTAACATTCTCCTCTGTTGTACTTTGCCCTGTGAATTTTAACATTGGACATTCCTGAACTTCCAACTACATCTACTCAAGTTATTGAAACTGAGGACCTCCACTTGGATCCCCATGCACCTATGTGTTTCAGCATGGAATCTTTCCAGGCAGTAAGCTAGTGCAATTATAGGGATCATCCCATTTGTTTTCCATATCTCAGGAATTAATTCCTTTTTTCCCCTGATGTCCAATGTCTTAGAAATCATTGTTTTATAAATTCAGTCCAGGCTTTCAGTTATTTCAGGGACAAAGGAAAATTTGTTTCTGTTATTCCATCTCGGTCAGAAGTGGAAGTTTAAGAGCCAAGGCCTTTTGATTTGAAAGAGCCTGAGTGTTGAAATTTCAAGTGCTGAACTCTAAAAAAATCAGGGAAAGTCCAAAGTGTGGATTTCGGAGGGGGAGAGTGAATGGAGAGATAGTCTATGTTCATGGACAGGAAGATGCAATATTGTCAAGATGTGAATTCTTCCCATGTTGGTCTATAGATTGAATGTAATCCCAATCAAACTCTCATCAAGTTACCTTGTGTATATCAACAAATTTATTGTAAAGTTATTATGGAGAGGCAAATAACCTGGAATATCCAACATAATATTGAAATATAACAAAATAGGGAGGACTACCACTACTTGACTTCAAGATTTAATATAAAGCTATAATAATCAAGGTAGTGTGGTATTGGTGAAAGAATAAACAAATAGATAAATGGAACAGAATAGAGACCCCAAATAATTGACTCACATAAATATAGTCAACTGCTCTTTGACAAGGGAGCAAAAACAATGAAAGGTGTCTTTTCAATAAATGGTGCTAGAACAACAGTACAGCCACACACAAACAAATGAATCTAGACACAGATATTCCACCTTTCACAAAAATTAGCTCAATATGGATCACAGATCTAAATATAAAACGCAAAACTATAAAATTCCTGAAAGATAACATGGGAGAAAATCTAGATGAGCTTGGGTTTAGTGGTGACTTTTTAGATTTAACACCAGAGATGAGATCCATGAAAGAAAGAATTGATAAGCTGGACTTAATTAAAATGAAATATTTCTACTCTGCAAAAGATGCTATCAAGAGAACAAAGAGATAGGCCAGAGTGGGAGAAAATATTTGAAAAAGACACATGTGATAATAGACTATTATCTAGAATATACAAAGAACTGCTAAAAATCAACAATAAAAAACAACCTCATTAAAAAATGGGTCAAAAACCTTAATGGACACCTCACAAAAGATATACAAGTGGTAAGTAAGCATTTGAAAGATGTTCAACATCATATGTAAGCAAGGAAATGCAAATTAAAAGAAAATGGGATACCACTGCACACTTCTTAGACTAGCCAAAATCCAGAAAACTGATGACACCAAATGCTGGTGAGGGTGTAGAGCAACAGGAACTCTCATTCACTGCTGGTGGAGATGCAAGGTGGTATAGACACTTTGGAAGACAGTTTGACAGCTTCTTACAAAACTAAACATACTCGTATTGCATGATCTAGTAATCACACTCCTTGGTATGATTACCTATAGCAGCTGAAATTTTATGTCCACACAAAAACATGCACAAGGATATTTATAGCAGCTTTACTCATAATTGCCAAAACTTGGAAGCAACCAAGGTGTCCTTCAGTAGGTGAATGAATGAATAAACTGTGGTATATCCAGACAATGGAATATTATTCAGCACTAAAGAGAGATGAGTTATCAAGCCATGAGAAGACCTGGAGGAATGTTACATATATATCACTAAGTGAAAGAAGCTAATCTGAAAAGGCTAAATGATGTATGATTCCAACTATATGACATTCTGGGAAAGCAAAACTCTGGAGACAGTAAAAGGATCAATGGTTGCCAGGGGTTAAGGGGGAAAGATGGATAAGTAAGAGGAACACAGATTTTTAGGGCAATAAAACTACTATGTATGATACTATAATGGTGAATACATGTCATTATTTATTTGTCAAAATCCATAGAATGTACGTCAAGAGTGAACCCTAATGCAAACCACGGACTCCACGTGATTATGATGTGTCAATGTAGGCTTATCCATTGTAACAAAGGAACCACTCTAGTGGGAAAGGTTGATAGTGGGGGAGGCTGTTGGGGGGACTGGGCAGGGGTATGTGGAAAATCTCTGTAACTTCTGTGAATATATTGCTGTAAACCTAAAAAATAAAATCTTTTTTTTTTAAATGAGGAAGTAAGAAAAAAGAGGAGAAAAGAAAAACAAAATAGAAAGTACAACCTGGCAGAATTTTTACGATAATTTTACATCAGAAAATCCCACTGAGGCTGAATGCTAAGCTTCCATGGACGTGGCATTTCCACTGTGACTTTGGTTTTCACCCTCCAAACAGAGCAGCTAGTCTGTGTCTAATTGTGTTTGTTTTCCCCCTGCAGTGATGTTTAACAGGCCCCTAACCACTGAGATGGTCCCATAAAACTTTATGACAACAATTTCTTAAGTGAAATTTCCATTCAGTCTGTTTGGGGGACCTTCAAAAAAGCCAGAGAAAACCAAATAGATATAACTCGGGACATTTTCCTGAGGTCTAATTTAATTATAAATCATGACTTTATGAGCCTACCATTCGAAACTCATACGATTCCTCTACAGCACAAAATAATTTATAGCTCCTGCAAGACAGTGAGCTCATGCCTAGAACCAAAGGGCACCCTGAACCACATTCCTCTGGGAAACTTTACAAGTTATGTTCTGAGAATGCGACGTCTGACATTGGAAGTTGGCAAGCTCAGTCCCCCCACCCCCTATCCCACCCACCAGGCCAGTGTCAACGTGCACAGAACAGAGTGATGCCAAGAGGCTTTGAGTGTTTAGTTAATGAGAAGAGAAGAGGAAAACCAAGACACACAAACGGCTGTGTTCATCTTCATCCAGGGACAATCTGTTATCTGAACTTTTTCACTGTTCACACTTGTGACGCTTAGGGAATGGCTGGGCTGAACAATCGCGCATCCTAATTTAATTTAAGGCAGAGATTTTAGAGCTGGAATATGAAATTATTGGGTGTGAAATGCAAATAGATTTAGCAGCTTTACGACTATTTATGTGGCCTTCAACTATGCATGTTGAAGTGGGGTTTTCTTCTTTTTTATCTGAACATCTGGACATTTGTTCAAGACTGTATGGATCTGTGAAAGTTCGCCTCATGATAGTAACAGCTCAGGGCTCTGGTCAAGGCAGGCATGAATCACACTCATTCTGGGAGGAAGGGATGGAACTTATCATTAAAATTTATTCAAAGTCAGGAAAGTGAGGCAGGGGTTCTGAATGTGTGTCACTCCTAAGTTGGAGTCAAATGAACTACTTAAGCAACACCCAGAGCATAGACCATAGAGGGTGATTATTTCTGCCGCAGCTATATAGAGATGCCTTATGAAAGAACCATCACAAGTCTTCCTCTGTACATATTTTGCATGATATTAACCACTTGACAGAAGAGTTGAAGGGTCAGACATTTCATCATAAAGTTTTGCCTACTAGAGACCAATCAAAGATGAATGTAAACCAGCTCCAAAATTATAAACTGAGTCATCTCTGAAATCATAAATTTTTTTAATAAAATGTTGACTTTTTAATTCTGTTTCAGTAATATATGGATCATCTGTGGGGTGGGGGGGTAACCTAAGGTCTAGTCTTGGCTCTTCTCCTTGACATCTGTGTGATCAAAAGAAATACTTAAGCTCTCTGAACTTAGTTTTCTCTTTAAAAAATAAAAGCTGTGGTGATATTTTAATTGAGATAGAATTGATATATAACATTGTATTAGGTTTAGATGTACAGCATAATAATATAATGTATGTATATATTGTGGTGATTTTAATAACTCTTATCTATAACACAGGTCTACCAGAATTCAAGTTAACAAAAAGAGAAAGTAGTTTAAAAGTGGCAAAATGCTTCTTAAATCTAGGAAAATTGCAAATATTAACATAGCTCTTCACTATGCATTTTATAAATAATTAACTCATTTCATCTTTTCAGTAACCCTGAGATACTCACATCATAATTTCAATTTGCTGATGGAGAGACTGAGGTCGAGAGGTTTCTATCCCCCAAGGTCAAAACAGTTATGATGCATATTGTTGTCATGGACATTGTGTGTTTTTTAAATTAACAACAAAAAAAAATGTGTTAAGTATAGTTTTCTGCAGTCATGAAGTCATTTTTAAAAGTGCAGTGGTTATTACACAATCCTGGGTTCTGAATTAAGTCTGTGCTACAGACTATGACTGGCCTGAGCTCCTACTCTCCCTCAAGCCTGGGAAAATGGCATGTCCTGCAGGGTAATTTAGTGTACCTTCCAGTGCTTCCTCTGGGCTCCAAGGAGCCTCCAGTCCCTCTTCCACTGGAAGTTGAATAGCTCATTGATGATAAACGTGCTCTGGTTGTTGGCTGCCATCCTCCCATGTAGCCTTAGAAGCTGCTTCTATTTACTGCTGCTGTTGCTGATTTTTCTATTGAACGGTGTAATCACACTGTCAAATGTTAAATTATGAATTACAGTGGGTATTATGAATTTGAAATTATGAATTACCATATTTCCCCATGTATAAGACGCACCCTTTTTCAAAAAATTTGGGGTCTAAAAACTGGGTGCATCTTATACAGTGGTTGTAGATTTCAAATGCGATAGATGGAAGTGAGGACAAGGCAATATATGAAGACAGTGATTAGCCATCAGACACAGATGAGGACAAGCTAATGGTTGAGAGTTTTGACAGTGATGAGGAGTTGTATGAATTTTATGATGAATAAAACTTGAGTTTGATAACTTTACATAATACTTTTTTTTTTCAAATTTTGGGCCCCAAGGTGCGTCTTATACATGGGAGCATCTTATACACAGGGAAATACGGCACCCTCTATGTGGCAGGTCCAGAAAATGCAAATATGTAAAAGGAAGGGTCATGCAATGTGAGGTTAATGAAGTGGTCAGGGGGAGCCTGCTGTGTAGGATGGGAAAAATCACAGTCCGGCAATTGATATCCCAAATATCAGGGGCTTTTACTATATTTCAAACAAACAGAAAAATACATCAAACAATATGGCATCCATGCACATACCACCCAGCACCTAGACCTAACACATTTACAGTATTACCATATTTGTGCAGATCTCTCTGTTTCCTAAAAAGAGGAAACATTACAGATATAGCTGCAGCCTTTTCCTCACTCATCCCTCTTCCCCCCTCTCTCCCTGGAGTAACCACCATCCTGAAATTGGCATGTGTCACCCTATATTAGGTTCCTAGGGCTGCTATAACAAAATACCACAAGCTGGGTATTAAACAACAAAAATGTATTGTCTCCCAGTTCTGGAGCCAGACATCCTAGATCAAGGCGTCAGTGCATTAGTTCCTTCTGAGGGCGCTGAGAGAGAATTTCTTTCCTAGCTTCCTGTAGACTCAAGTGTTCCTTGGCTTGTAGATAGCATTCTCCCTGTCTTCATGTTGTCTTCCCTCCATGCATGTCTATCTCTGTGTCCAAATTTTCCTTTTTTATAAGGACACCAGTCATATTGCATTAGGGCTCACCCTAATGGCCTCATCTTAATTAACCTGATCATCTACAAATACCCTAGTTCCAAATAAGGTCACATTCAGAGATACTGGAGGTTAAAACTTCAACATCTTTTTTTTTTTTAAGATTTTTTTTTATTGAGGAATTAGGGGGATGGGAAAAGCACTGGGGAATTGGGGAAAGGGAAACAGACAAGTTGCTGTTGTTTTGTTCTTCAGTCTAGTTGTGGAGGACGTTGCTTCACTGGCCCAAGTTGGCACCATCATTGCGCTCTTCCCAG
>NW_017731411.1:2036627-2039512 GCF_001890085.2 Hipposideros armiger | reverse complement strand
CTACTCTATAACTGTAATTTTGCTACTGTTATGAATCATAATGTAAATATCTTTTTGTTTTCCGATGGTCTTAGGCGACCCCTGTGAAAGGGTCGTTTGATCCCCAAAGGGGTCGCGACCCACAGGTTGAGAACCACCAGTCTATATTAAGGCAAAATGGGTGCTTCAGTCCTAGGAAATGGATGTGGCTTGGAAACAGCAAAGAATGGCTAAGAAAGCCTTAATAGATTTAGACTATTCAGAATGGAGATAAATGTTTTAAAAATGTTGAAGCTTTTAAGATCAGATTGCTAATCAGGCAGCAGTCACAAGTCTAATTTTCTTCCTGAATCACTGAGGGTTCTCTCCTTTAACCTTCTAGATGCCTATTTCAGTGAATTCACTGTGTCCCAACATTTCCAAGGGGACTTGCTGACTAATTGGCAGCCTCCCATTTGTGAAGATGGGCAACATAATCACCTCGTTTCAAGAAGCATAGAGTAAAGAGGCTGAGCTTAAAGGGAAGAGAAGGCAAAGGCACTCAGACACATTAAAAAACCAGTGTTGCTGAGAACTCCTATGAGCATTGGAATGTGAATTTCTTATTAGTCACTGTAATTTAATATTTACTGCACATCAGTTACTACCTATTCAAATTTAGAGTAAAATATTAAATGTGACAAACATTATAGAGAAAGCTCAGGAAATTTTTACTTAAAAAATAAAGTAAATTTAAGTAAAATAATTTTACTTAAATAATATTAAAATCTTCTTTCTACCTAAAAAAAAGTAAGTTAAAATGTGCCACAGAAATTAAAATACTCTAACTGGTTAAAACATGGCAATAAATTGCTTAGGATAATTTCAGAAGCAACTCATAGAAAATTCAAGTAATCATGGCATATTTCATGGAGACACTTAGTGCTCACTTAGCAAGCAGTCCAATGTTGGCCCACTGGCTCAAACATACCATCAAAGTCCCAGTTCTTCCTTTCCTTCCACTCTGCATCTTCAGCATTTTTGCTTTCATCCTCACATTTTTCACCTCATGGTGGAAAAATGGCTGCCATTGCATCAATCATCACCTTCTCACAAAAGAATATCAAATACCAAGCTGAATGTTTATAGCAGCTTTATTCATTATTCCTAAGGCTAGAAGCAATCAAGATGCCCTTCAATAGGTAAATAGATAAACTATGGTACATCCATACAATGAAATAATATTCTTTTTTTTTAATGAGCTGTCTAGCCAAGAAAAGATATGGAAGAACTTAAATGTGTATCGCTAAGTGAAAAAAGCCAGCCTGTAAAAACTATATACTATATGATTTCACTACATCACATTTTGAAAAAGGCAAAACTATGGAGACAGTAAAAAGATCAGTGCTGGTCAAGACTTATTAATAGGTGGAATACAGGGGATTTTTAGGGCAATGAAACTATTCTGCATGATACTGTAATGGGGGATTCATGACATTATGCATTTATCAAAACCCATAGAATGTACAACACCAAGAAATAATCCTAATGTAAACCGTGGATTTCAGTTAATAATAATTTATCAGGGTTGGCTCACCAATTGTATCAAGTGTACCTCACTAATACAAGATGTTATTAATAAGAAAAGCTGTATGCCAGGGTTGGAAGTTGAAGTAGGTAGATGGAACTCTTTGTTGTATGTGCTCAATTTTGCTGTAAATCTAAAACTGTAGTAGAAAAAGAGTTTATCAATTTATTTTTTTTGAAAAGAGCATCCAGTGCAGAAATGGAGGGAAGGAGAGCAGCAATTCCTCTCCATATTTCTCTCCATTTATTACAGAGAAAAATCTTTGCTCAACTCCCTAACACATGGTCACATGTTCTCAAGTATCTCATTGTCCAGATTTAGATCAATTCTAGCTGCAAGGAAGTCTGGGAAATAAACAGCTGGAAAAAACTGAGGGTTGTGGAGAAGACTAGGAGTGGTTGTTGAGTTGGAAACCAACATAACCTGGCACTGAATCTGTTCCTGCTGATGATTAAATGATATAGTAAGAATTCTAAATCTCAGCTATTAATAATACTAATCTGAAAAGTGGATTTGGAACTTGCAGCTTAAGTTAAAATTGCAATAGAAGTTCACAACCGGGAGTCTTCTATTTTTCTGACAAAAAAACAATAACAAAACATGAAAACTAGATTTTTTTAGAAGAAAAAGCTTACACATATGTAACTTAACTGAAAATCAAATTTTATGAGAATCTTGAAAGAATTTCCACAATTAAAAAAACACATTAACCAGATTGATGGAGACTCAGATATGGTGGCCACCTGTGTCTGCATGCCGGGAGGTGGGAAGGCTCAACAAAGAAACAATGGATTCTGCTAGCATTTCAGTAGAAAGCTGCCCCTCCAGCCCTTGTCCTGGAGCCAGACAACTCAGATCCACCCTGTATGTCCCTAGCACCTTTCGAGTTGCTGCCTCAGGGCTGGAGCTGAGTGAGTGAGTGAGTCTGTCAGTGAGTCTGTATTTCCCCATGTATAAGATGCACCCTTTTTTGGAAAATGTTGGGTCTAAAAACTGGGTGTGTCTTATACAGTGGTTGTATGAGCACAAAACACAAGCGCAAAAATAGCGGGAAATGCAAATAAAAAAATCTACAACCACTGTATAAGATGCACCCAGTTTTTAGACCCCAAAATTTTCGAAAAAGTGTGCATCTTATACATGGGGAAATATGGTAAGTCTGTGTGAGCCTTTTAAGAGGAATGACTGAGATTGCAGCTGCCCTGGTCTCATGCCTCCACAATCTCCACTGGTTTTCACAGCCAGAAATTATGGGGACTTCTCTCCCCTGCAGTGAAACCCTGGGCAGGGGAGCCTGGTGTGGGCCTGAGACTCCTTGCTCCTCGGGGGGGGGGGGGGG
>NW_017731411.1:2026569-2030381 GCF_001890085.2 Hipposideros armiger | reverse complement strand
TTGTGGAGGACGTTGCTTCACTGGCCCAAGTTGGCACCATCATTGCGCTCTTCCCAGGCGAGGCAGATCAGTCGCCGGCTTCTGGACGGCCACTCAGTGCAGCTGCTGGCCGCTCACGCTGGCTGCTGACTATACACTGTAGCCCACGGCAACCTACTGCAGCAGGGGCTGCAGCCTACACCATCACCAGTGACTCACAGCAGCCTAGCTCCAGGTTGAGCTGTTGTTCAGCATCTTAGCTGTAGAGGACAGTGTCACTGTCCCTCATATGTGGGATCTGAACTGGGGCCCTCTGGCATCCCAAGCCAGCTCTTAACCATCGTGCCACTCGGCCGGCCCAAAACTTCAACATTTTTTGGGGACATAATGAACCCATCACACATCTCACACATGTTTTTGCACTTGACGTGACCACCTATTGGCTCACTGATGATTGTGTTGATGCGACGATGTCTAACATTTACAATCAGAATCACTCCTTCTGTTGGTTCAGCAAGCCACATGAAAACATATGTGATGAAACAGACATAATTATGTATGAAAACATATGTAATGGGGATAAATCCTAGTTCAGAATCCACTCCAGCTGGGCCAGTAAGGCTCACCCCCACCCCAGGAAGGATACAAAGGAGAAAATGTCCTTTCCTGACAGGAAGAGGATGTGAAGGATTTATCTCTTCCTTGCTGAGCTGCCTGGGAAAGAACATGTGATGCAGGGTGATTAACCTTGTAAATAAGTAACAGGAGGTGACCGGTTAGCTCAGTTGGTTACAGCATGGTGCTGATAACACCAAGGTTGCTGGTTCGATCCCCGCATGGGCCACCGTGACCTGTGCCCTCCTTGAAAGAGTCAACTATGCCATTGTAGCATGAAAGCAAAGTGTAACAAATGACCATGGCTGCTCCCCAATAAAATTAAAAACAAACAAACAAACAAACAAGTAGCAAATTCTGACATCTCAGGGGCTTATCACAACACAGGTTTATTTCTTGTTCTTTTAAAGTCGGATATGGGACAGGCATTCTGCCTCCAACTTGGAGCTCTGCCATCCATAATTCTCAGGTGTCTGGTAAGTCTGGCACAGCATGAGAAGAGATACGTGGTGGAGGCACACCTACTCTTAGCCATATCAACCTGGAGGTGGCAACTGGCCCCAGAGAGTCACATGGTCCAAACGAGAGAGAGCAGAATGGAATATTTGATGAGCACTAATTGTCTCATGTACAAAGGGGAACAGAGACAGATGTGTGTAATCATGCTTTCCCCTTCTTACAATAGGACCTCAAAAAAGGAAAACAATAGAAAGCATCTAGACAGGTGTGGGCAAATACAAGAATGTCAGAAGACATTGGCCATAGCCTGGAGATGTTGCTAGGAAAATCACCATTGTCTGTATGTTCAGCAGGCATGAAATGTGAGGGCACCCTTGCCAGAGGAAGGTGGCAGGTAGATAAATACCCTGCTGTATTTCTGTTGGTCTATGCTGCTTAGAGAAATCACAGGATTCTGAGGTTCCATGGGCCCCCCTGAGGGGACATAAAGATGGTGAAAAGACTAGAGGACCACCAGAGACCTGCAATCAAGACAAAAAGGCTGCCAGTGGCGCGTTGGTTAAGAGTTGGCTTGGGGAGCCAGCTCTGAGCAGCAGGGCCCTGGTTCAGATCCCACATGAGGGCCAGTGATGCTGCGCCCTCTACAGCTAAAATGGTGAACAACAGCTCAACCTGGAATTGGGCTGCTGGGAGTCGCCAGCGACAGCGGCATAGGCTGCAGCCCCTGCTGCAGTGGGCTGCTGTGAGCTACCATGAGTGGCTTACAGGCAACGTGAGCAGTGGGCAGCCAGCGTGAGCTGCCGTGAGCCGCCGTGAGCAGCCATCCAATGGCTGGCAAGTGACTGCCTCACCTGGGAAGAGCACAATGATAATACCAACATGGGCCAGTGAAGCAATGTCCTCCACAATTAAACTGAAGAACAAAAGGACAGCAAGTTGTCTGTTCCCCTCCCCTGGTTCCCCAATAAAATCTTTAAAAGAAAAAAAAAAGACAAAAACGCTGCAGTGTACAGGGTATTTGCAACCAGAAGCCAGTGGCCCACATCATTACTTCTAGAGGTAGCTGCCAGCACAGTATCAATGATCTCTAGCCTCAAGAAAGGGCTGCACTGCTCACATCCCAGGCCCCAGCCCCACATAGGTTTTTGAAATGTAGAGAGATCAATCAGAGAAAAAAGGATCAGGGAGCAGAACATAGGAAAGACCAAGTATTTTCTCAGGAGGGACTGAGTCATCTGAAAAGCTACTTCAATTGGAAGCCATTATGATACCAAACACTGGCAAATTTAAAGTTAATTTTTCCTGTTCTTCTTGGCACCAAGGTGATTCTGAGAAAAATCAGACACTTTCTATAAAACAAAGGAGTTAAAATTTCTGTACACACCTAAATACAGTATAAGTAAATTTGTGAACTTATAACAGATACTAATTTAATTACTTTCCATGGAAAACCTAGAATTAGTCATATGCATTCATGAAAACTCACTTCCCTTGAGTTCTTCAACTAGAAGGCAAAATAGCTACATGGCTCCCTTGGGTTTCATCTGGGATAGCTTTGGAACTTCATTTTTTAATGTATAAAGCTTCATTGGAAAATAATATGTGCTATGAGCTATATACTCCATGGCAGAACTGGGACCTGAGAGCTGACAAAGGGGCAGGAAAAGATGCTAAGACCAGAAAGACCTGGGAAAGTGAAGACACAAATTGTCTGGAAGCCGGGCAACTCCAGGCAGAAGGCTGATCTTCTCAGGCTGGAGTCCTGCATCCAAACTAACTGACTAAGAGAGGGGCAATATACACAGGGTACTGTACGTATTAATAGATGCCTCCAACTCATCAAGTCAAAAATAAACTGCTCACATACAAGTGAGCAGAGACTTGGCTATCAACAAGCAAATCCATGGGTCTTGATTGAATTCAGCAAAATGATTCAAAGATATGATTCAGCTGCTTAAAAAACAAATGGAAGAATCCTAGGCTGTTAACAAAGGGCAGTGACTGTTTATGATAAGTTGTGCTTATAAGGTCATATCTGGAACACTAGTCATAGAGGAAAGTCAAGGCAGATAGACCAGCTTCTTCACCCATAGGTGGGGCAGCTTTGAGAGTAAGCTTTGCACAGTGTCTCAGAGTTACAGAGCAGCATTGATCCCCCAGTTGCCCATAGCAGTGACATGTTCATTCACACAGCCTCTATTCTCTTCCTTCTCTTTCCTGTCTAACATCTCCACTATCTGCCTGTGCTTGCTAACACCATCTCCCAAATATCCATCTGAATTTCAATCCTAATCTGAGGGCCTGCTTCTGGGAGAGCCCAGCCTAAGACAGTACCATGTGGAATTGCAGGTACCACACTGAAGGAAGGATTTGACAGGAGAGGGTGCACTCAGTGTGGAGAGACCCAGAGAGTAAAGGGCCTGGAAATGATGTCTTAATGAGGGCAATTAAAGAGCTGAGGGTATTTAACCTTGGGAAGAGGAGGTTTAAGGGATGCAAAGATCTTTAAGTGTCTGAAATCCTGGTGGGTAGAAGGATGACTTGGTGAATGTTGATCTAGAGAGTGACCATTGCCAATGGGGATTTGGAAGGGTCTATTCAGTGGTTCTCCACCTTCCTAATGCCGTGACCCCTTAATACAGTTATTCATGTTGTAGTGACCCCAACCATAAAATTATTTTCGTTGCTACTCTATAACTGTAATTTTGCTACTGTTATGAATCATAATGTAAATATCTTTTTGTTTTCCGATGGTCTTA
>NW_017731411.1:1989519-2023284 GCF_001890085.2 Hipposideros armiger | reverse complement strand
ACCTCTGGCGTCCCAAGCCAGTTCTTAACCATCGCGCCACTCAGCTGGCCCCCTCCCAATTTTGAATGGTCATGCGTGGGTGTGAACCAGCCCATTCTGCACCTCTGCCCCTCTTACCAGGCTTGAGGTGATTTCTTCTGTATATACTTAGTTGAAGGACTTTGGTTCAGCTAGACTTCAGGTGATTTTTAGTAATGGTTGTCTGTAGTTTAGTTGTAATTTTGATGTGATTATGAGAGGAGGTAAGCACAACGTTTACCTACTCTGCCATCTTGACTGGAAATCTCTCTAATTTTTTGAGTGCTGGCATAAGCCTCAGAGGCTTGTAGAAGAAATCTACCGGTTAGGATGATTTCTCGAGGGCAAAATTTTAATATCTTGGCTTTGTCCATTCCCCTGCTGACTCTAAAAGATCACAATCATTATTAGTAGTCCCAGAGTCCATGCCCACATTCTTCTAGTGACACTTCCTATCTTCTGAACTTTGAATTTTAAACTCTGTTTTGTCCCTTGAGTTCTGTGTTTTCTCAGTGCTGCTGCAGGTGGTAAGATCCTCTTGGATCCTATATCTGCAGCTCTTGCATTATGAACTTTTAGACTTTATTTGAGCATTTCTTTTTCCAGACTGGATCCAAAACCCCACTGGAGTTGGACTGTCTGAAGATAAATATCTCTTCATTCAGGAATAATGAGCCAGTTAAAATGGGGCCTACAGGAAAATTTAACTATATAGGATAAAAAGTTCAGACCTGTCAACAGTATAAGGAACAGTGAACTTTAAAAATGATATACTGTAGGAAATGAGTACATTTGAGAAATCACCTGATTTTTGTTCTGAATAAATTTTTGAAAAACCCACACAAAAAAATAAGATAATAACAAATTGTGAAGAAAATGTAAAGGAGAACTGGACAAAATAAGGAAAGACAATAAGGAAAAATAAAATAAAATAAAAAGATCAAAGTGTGTATTAGAAGCAATAAAGTGTAGAATTGACACTGGCACAAAAGGAATTAGTGACTTGGAGAAAAACTTCAGAAATTTCTCAAAATATAATGAAAAAATGAGACAAAATAAAGAAATTGGTGACAAAAATAGAGGATATTCAGTATATAAAATTATTTTTATTTCTGAACACGATAATGGAACAAATGAAATGAAAAGTAATTTTCCAGAGCCAAAGATAGATCAAAATCTTCAGAGTCAAAATATTTATCAAGTGCCAGGAAAAACTGATTAAAAAACAGAAAAGCACATTCTTATAAAATTATTGTATTTAAAAGATAAAAGAAAAAGCTATAAATTTTCCTAAGCAAAGCCAAAAGACATTATCTATAAAATAATTTTTTTTAAATGTGTGACCTAAAATTTCTTCTCTATAATGGTAAACACTAGAAGAAAATTAGAGTAACATTCTCAGATTTATATGGTGGAAAGCCTGTGACTCACAAATTAATCATGTGGACATGGAAAAGGCAATTAATTAGAAGTTAATATAAAATACTGAAGGAAACAGAAGAAAATATCGTCTATGTTCCATTGTTCAAAAAACTCACCAAGACATAAATCAATAATTTAATGATATATCAAAATACAGAATTCAAGAATGAGAACATTTTGGTATTATAGCACTGGTGGGGAAATATTAAAACCAGTAAAATACAGAATTAAGACTTAGATTACAAACATAAAACAACTTTACAAATGAAAGCATAAGTCTTAAATTAGAATACACAATGATTTAATAATAATTTTCTGTGTTGAAAGTTACAGAATATAACTACAAAAATCAGGAAAGAACTGCAGGCAAGATAAGGTGAAGTGGAAGCATTCAAAAAGTCCATTTTACACAGGGGAAACAATATATATTGCCATTCTTATACAGATAATTAGAGAAATATAAATTTAAGAAGGATTTTTTAAAACATAAAATACCTTCTAGTACAGTGGTTCTCAACCTGTGGGTCACGACCCCTTTGGGGGTTGAACAACCCTTTCACAGGGGTGGCCTAAGACCATCGGAAAACAAAAAGATATTTACATTACGATTCATAACAGTAGCAAAATTACAGTTATAGAGTAGCAATGAAAATAATTTTATGGTTGGGGTCACCACAACATGAGGAACTGTATTAAGGGGTCACGGCATTAGGAAGGTGGAGAACTGCTGCAACCAGAAACAGAATGTTACATAAACAATTTAGCAAAAATATTTTTAGAAAACAGGAGAGAGCAAGGAAAGAAATAAGAAGAAAAAAATCAAACATGGAATGATACAATAAATAGACATGGGCTAACCTTTCATTTTTCAAAAGAAATACGATCCAATTATGTACAGAGTGCAGGGTTCAGAAGTAAACAAAGTAACACAGAAAGGATAAAAGATAAAGAATGAGTACAGATATATTGAGTAAATGCAAACAAATAATCCAGGTGACCCAAAGCTAAAAACTCACAAAGTAGAATTGAAGGCAAAAGCATTAAGTGAGACAACTCATTCACTATGAAAATATAAAACTCATGATTCTTTATTCAGAAAGGTGCAGCAGCTTCTTAGAAACATTCTGTAATGTCTCTAATCATAATAACGACAACAAAAAATACCTCCTTAGGTGTATCCCTAAGATATCACCTTTTTCCTTCTTTCCATGACCAAAATTCTGAAAAAAAAAAAAGGTAATTTTGTTTGCTCTTTTAATCAGATTTGACTTTTACCCCAGATTTCCACCTCCAACATGTCACCAGCATTGCTATTGCTTACATTACCAGGGACATATTTATGCCAAGTCCAATGGGACCACTTTCATCTTTATTTTAACAAAGGTCTCAGCAACATTCTACTCAACACTCTCCTGGTGAAACCTCTCACCCGTTAGTCTGGTGACACCATGCTCTGCTGCTTTCTTCCCTCTTCCTGGTCCCATTTTCCCATTCTCCTCAGAGTCTCCTGTTTAAATATCTAAAGGCTGGAGTCATTTATTCGGGGCTTGGACCTGCATTGGCTTCTTTTCTCACCAGATTTTTCTTTGTAAATGATATTAACACCTTGCTCTGCTCAGCATCTCCAAGTCACAATTCTCTGAACTTGATGCATCATCACCCACGACAGCTTGAGAGTGTTTCACAGCCATCTCAGTTTACTCCTATCTAAAACTGAACTCTTGTTTCCACATGCTCCCAACTCCGTTCCATCCCTTGTCTACTTTTTCACTATATGTGGCACCACAATATCCTTGTCTCTCAGACTAGAAAACTTAGAATCCTTCTTGACACCTCTCTTCCTTGCATTTTTGCATTTAATCTGTCACCAAGTCTTCCCAGTTCTACCATCTAAGGAGGAGTCCATTAATTTATCAACCTATTTTCCTTTCTATTAGCATCCACCTTATACTATCATCATTGTTCTGCAGATTGGCCTTCCTTCTATCACTTTTGACCACCTCCAATCTCATCTCCACTCAGCAGCCATAGCTACTTTTCACAAACAAACAAAAACAAAAAAGAAAAGAAGTCTCATGATAGAGGTGCTATCATCATTCCAATGGCAATCATATTACAGTATATAAATGTATAAAATCAACATGTGGTATACCTTAAATTTACAGTGTTATGAGTCAAATATGTTCCAATTAAAAAAATTTTTAAGAAAGAAAAAGAAATCTGGTCATGGAGCTCCTCTAATTAAAGTTCTTCAATGGTATTCTTAATCATAGAATCCAATGCTTTTGGTTCATTGTGGTTATCTCTACTTGTAATGATAAAGTTATTGCTTTGTTTCCTTGATTAATGTCTGTCTCGCCCACTCAGCCATAAGTTCCATAAGGTCAGGGACGATGTCTGTTTGGTTTATCATTATGCACCAAGCTTCAGCTCAGTGCGGGACGTAGGCCAGGTACTCAATAAACAGTCTGATTCATTGGAGTACTGATACCATCATAATTATAGCAGTGTGGGACTGAAACAATAAGAGACTGTACATTGAACAGGATACAAAGCCAACAGATCCAGATACATGAAATTATTTATTATTTGATGAAGATAATTTACACGGACAAATTATTCAATACTCCTTTCTAGGAAAATTGAATAATTGGGTAGGGGGGGCGAGGAATCAATCTCTATATCATACCATACCTAAAAAAGATAAATGTTAAAGTACATCATAAAACAACTAAAAGAAAGCATAGGTGAAATTTTTGTAATTATTAATTATGTACACCTTTCTAAGAATAATTCCAAGGGAAGGAATCACACACACAAAACAAAGATTAGGAAATGTGTAAAAGGAGTTTAAAATTTTTTTTCATATCCTCAGCATTCATTAGCAATTATCTAAATGTACAAAATTTGAGACACAGTTAAGCAATTATGATACACATACACACAAAGCAATAGTACACAGCCATTCAGAGCTGCATCCTGAGGAATATGAAACAAAAAGGAAGTGTTAGACAAAAAGTGTGTCAAACAAAATAATAAGTACAATTCTGTTTTAAATTTTAAAAACTTAAAGAAAACACATTAAATATTTTCCAAATTATATACACTGAGTATCTATTAATTCCATAATTAGAAAGCTTCAAATGTTCTTTTTAAAATCTAGATTGACATCTAGTTTAATCTAGAAATAAACAAACATTAAAGCATAAAAATAAGTTCTGAAACATCTTTTTCAGATTTTCCCAATGCATATTAAAACAGTATTTATCAAGCTGTGAAAATTTTAAATTCAAAATGCCTAAGAAAATATTCACAAATATGCTCTTCCCTCATTGAAAATTCCATGTTAAAGGAAATGTAAGTTGAATAGAAAATAAATGGATAGTCAGGAAGGTATGTCCAAGCAAAGACTGTCTACCTATAGCCAAAGACTCCCATAGCTCACAAAGGAAGTATGAAAAGTGCAGAATGTGTATTTTGATTCATTCATTAAAATACAATTAAACATCTGGTATGTTCACAACACTGCAGAGCACACAAAGAAGGCAGAAACAGAGTTTCTAAGTTAGGACTTTAGTGGATTGCTTGGAAGTTAAGATGAAGTCAGGCAACTGTTTATTATTTTATGTGAACAACCTTCTCCATCCAACAGAGTTGATTTTTTTTTTCTTTTCCATTTTCTGCAACATCTCATAGTACTTATTTTCTAGAAGGAACCCAAGACCCAAACAGCCACAAATGTTTGCTAGGCTCACTGGTTAAGAATTGTTGGTGGTTTGCAAAATATAAATAGAAGAAATTATAACCAGTTTCAGCCAGTCTGACGCCACTAAAAGAACCTGATGAATAAATAATGAGAGTATTCCGCATCTTTCATTAGTTCAGATCTGGAGCCCTCAACTAGCAGCACTCACACAATTCTGCCTCCGTTACAGACATTTCCATCCAAAATCAGACACAGGAAATTCATGCTGCCTCTATTTGAGGCTTTTGGGGGAATTCAGTGTTTCAAAATGGTGCCTTCCTGAGAAGGAACTCCCAAAAGATGTTATCCTTCCTCAATGGAAGTGGTTCTCATGTACTTAACATTGATAAATTAGCATAGTCTTCTTTTTGAATTTCATCCTGTCTTGCACACTGTCTCCCTTGGAGAGCTGGTCCACACTCATAATTGCAACCTTAAATGAAGCGCTGACAGCTCCTGGGGATTCGTGAACAGCTCTGTGGGTGGAGCTGCAGTTACAGGCCAGAGTGATCTGCTCTATCTGATATCAAAGAGACTGTGGTTTAGGTCATTGAAGTTATTCACCTACACTAGACTGATAATGTACATAGGACACTTCACACCCATTAGCCAACCAAAACCTGACAGAAATCCATAAGGTAAGGAAGGTCTTGCCATTTTGCATAACATTCTAGAATTAAAGAAAGTTTCTCAAGGGCACACAGCTTAGTAAATGTCAGGGACAATAAGAGAATTCAAAATGTCTGTCCTTAAATTAGGTGGCATTTTCATTCTCTTATGCTACCCAAATTCAATTTAATCATTCATTTGACAACTTGTATTGAGCACCTATTCGAAGTCAGATCTGTTCTAGGCACTGGGAATCCAGCAGTGAATAACACAGATAAGGTCCTTGGCCTTGGGGAGCTCGCATTCCAGTGTGTGGGCGGTGACAAGCTGAGAACAGAAAACAAGCAAGCAAAAAGATAAATAAAATGACAGAGAATGTTATATGGACCAGCATTAGGAAAGTTGGGCTATTTTAGTGAGTGTCACCAGAAATTCATAAACTTCACCTTCTTAAATAAAGCTTTGTAAAGATAAAGAAAAGAAAAGAAAAGAAAAGAAAATGGAAATTCAGGATTCTTTGATGAGGTGACATTTGAGCTCAGCTCCAAATTACAAGAAGCCAGCTATGTGAAGATCCTGGGGAGGAAGGTTCCTGGGAGAGGAACAGCAGATGAAAAGACCCTGCAGCAGGAACAAGCTTAGCATGTTCCTGGGACAATAGAATGGCTAGTGTAAGTGTAGCATAAGAAAATAAAGGATGTTGATTCTTTTTCAAAGGAAGCTGGACATCTAGGCAAAGGCCTCCTCAAGTGAGGCCTGACAGGTTAGGGTAAGGGGTTTGGACTTTATTCAGCAGGGAGCCATTAACGGATTTGAGGCAGGAATTAATATCTGATTAATGGTTTTTAAAGATCCCTCTTGCTGCTATGTGAAGAATAAAATGGGTTCTGTTAAGACAAGTGTGGAAGCAGAAAGGTCAGTTTGGAGGACACCTCAGAGGTCCAAGAAAAGGATGAGATGTTTGGAGCAGGGCAGAAGCCATGGGGATTGAGAGAAGGACATTGATTTGGGCTGCATTTTGGGAACAGCGCAGACTAGACACACTAATAGGTTAGATAGTAGTGGAAGGAAGAGGGGAAGAACCAAGGGTAACTGCCAGGGTTTTTTGTGGGGTTTTTTTGCCTTGGGAACAGGTGTTCTGTTTCTTTATCATTTATTAACCCATCGATTTATTCAACAAGTAGTTATTGAGTGCCTACTGTGTACCTCTACTGAGGGCTGTGCAATACTGAACCCCTCAAAATGACATGATCTGTGCCCTCACAGAGCTTGTAGACTAGTAGAAAACATGGCCACTGAACAACTGTAATCCAGCGCGGTGAGCTTGGTGATGCAGACGGTCTTACGAGGTGGAAGGACAGCCCAACCAGCTCTGAAGAGGGAGAAAGTTTCATCTCTGCTGAGTCCACAGAGGTAAATGAGAGGGAAACAAACAAATAGAAAAGCCTTCTATTCAGGAAAAACCACAGGAGCAGAACCAGGAGGGATGGGCATTCAAAGAACAGAAAATCTGTCAGTATTACTAGAGTGGATATACAGCAGGGAGTGACAGAAGATTAAGCTGGAGAAATAGGCAAGAACCAGGAGACACGAAGGAGTTGGGTCTTTGCAATAGCTGAAGTCAGAGGAGAAGCGATAAACGGTTGTAACCAAAACAGAGACGTGATCTGTGTTGTAGAACCATCTGTGAGATCTGTAGAAGGCAACCTGCAGCATATTGTTTACAGCATGACCTCGGGTTTGTTAAAACTATAAAAAAAATGTATATGTATTTGTGAAAATGTTTAAATTAGTGTAAAAAAAGGTGTGAAAAGATACACAACAAACTGATAACATCAGGGACCTCAGGTGTGGAAAGTGAGGGAGGGACTTATTCTTTTCTTTATGTATCTTATTATGTTGAAAAGCACATATTTCTTATGTAAGTATTTTCAATATTATAAAGGAATCATTTGAAAACCACAAATCTGGCCGCCATGTGCAGAATGAATGGGAAAGGGGCCAGCCAGGTGGGGAGCTGTGGCAGTGACCTAGGCCAGAAATGACAGTGGGCTCAACCTGGGAAAGGACAGAAGGGAGAAAAGTCCCGTTATATTCGGGAGGTGGTGAGAACCTGGAAACCTTGGAGGTAATCGTCTGCTGGGGCTATGCAGTGATGCTTTTCACTGAAACAGAAACAAGCTTGTGGAGATGAGTTAGCAAGTTCAATGTTAAATAGTGCATTCCAGGGCTTGGAGCTCCGAAGAGGTGTCTAGGTGGTTGTTATGGAAATCTGAGAGACCTTACAACTGAGATTCACTGTAGCAGGGAGTGCAGAGCAAGAAGAGGAGAGGTTTGGGGTCAAGTCTTGGCAAAACCCACCACATAGGAGATGGGCAGGGAGCCCCTGCCGGAGAGACTGACAGAGAGCATCTGGAAAAGAGACGCAGTATTTGTCCGGGACTAATGGTTGAGACCCCTGAAATAATCACTCCACAACCAGTTTTTTTTTTCAACAACAACAACAAAAATTACATAATAAAACATTCGCCTGAATGCGAATAAATTTGAGCTCCACGGAAAAAAATTTAAGAGGGTCTGCGTGAGTGTGGACACAGCACAGGAGCCAGCCTCGCCCGCCCCCTCACCATGTCTAGCAATGACAGACAGGGAATACTGGGGAGGAAGAGTGACAGCACTGAAAAATAAAAAGTGGTGCTGACGATGGACCAGGAGTCATGGAGAATCCTCGGGGGGGAAAGGAAAGCGGATGAGATGGGAATAAAAGAAAAAACAACAGCAAAAAAAACATACTACGAAGATACTTTCCTAGGGAGAGTAAAGGTTGGAGTTGCTCCATGCAGAGGTGGGGGCTAAGGTGAGCCAAGAAGGATCCTGGATGGGGCAGGACCCTGGAGCTAGGTGGCGCCACTCTCCCCTCTGCATTAGGCAGAGTCTCATCAGTTGCAGGCAGAAGGGACTGAGGGTGCATACACAGTGCCCTGGGGGGTTGAGACTAACTGGTATCCAGAAGACTACCCAGCTCTGGGAACTCTGCTCCAGCATCAACTACCACCCCTCCCCCAGTCCTCCCCCATCATAGCCAATCACCCCATCCAGAGGTCCCTGAGTTGCTTATGATATGCAGATCACAGAGCTTCTATCTGATGGGGAATTTCAAATACAGGTGTAACAACAAACTGGAATCTGCAAACTACTTAGCAATTGGTACTAAGTTGAGAGTTCTCCTGGACAAAATGTCAGGTGTGGCCAAAGTTGTAGAGAAATGTAGAGCCCTAAACGCATTTATTGTGTGTGTGTGTGTGTGTGTGTGTGTGTGTGTGTGTGTGTGTGTGTGTGTGTGTGGAGGGGGAGCTAACGATAAGGCAATCCTTCCTTTCTAAATAGAGGAGCCAGAGCCAGGCTATGAAGAGGAGCAGGACACCATTCTCCCCAGTGCCCGCCTATGGACCTCTGATGTGGACAGGATGCCTCTCCCTCCTGTTCTTCTCTCTACCAGCACCTCTTCTTCCTCCTTGTCCTCCTCCCTCTTCCAGGCTGGTCAACCCTAGTTAGGTGCTAAGAGAGAGGTCTTTTTCAAAATTGTGGTAAAATACACATGACATAAAATTCACCATCATAACCGTTTCTAAGTGTACCATGCTGTGGCATTAAGTACATTCACACTGCTGTGCATCCATCACTACTACCCATCCGCAGAACTCTTTTCATCTTGTAAAACTGAAACTCTGCATCCATTAAACACTAACTTTCCATTCCCCTTCCCCTCAACCCTGGCAATAACCGTTCTACTTTCTGTCTCTATGAATCTGATGACTCTAGGGACCTCATGTAGGTCGATTCATACAGTAGTTCTCCTTTTGTGACTGGCTTGTTTCACCGAGCAGAATGTCCTCCGGGTTCATCCATGTTGGAGCATGTGTCAGGGTTTCCTTCCTGTTCAAGGCTGCATAATGTTCCCTTGCACATACACACTAAGACAGCACTCTTTTATCTGCATTTTATAACAAGACCCTGACTCATCGCACTTGGCAGGATTTCAGACACCACAGAGAAGCTCGGGGGTGGGCACATTTTCCCAAAGTCTTGCCAGAGAAGCAATAAGGGTTCTGAAGCTTTGCATACACTAAGAATTCTAAGCAGCTGCCAGGCTGACCTTGTTGCCTCTGCGTAAAGCTCACCCATAAATGCTCTCCCAATCTCAGCTCTTTAGCCCTCATGTTCAGGGATTTTTCCTATGTCCTTGTTCTTCTCAGGGGACTGTTAACTCCCTGGGTGATCTTCTTCTCCAAGCTAGAGCACAGGGTGACATGCCGCACCCCACCCCCCCAGCCTCAGCAGCTGCCTCCTGGGCATTGGCTAAGATCAGAGGAGCTGGGCTGTCAGCACAGCCTCCCGCCCTGAGCCACCAAGTACGCCCCATGCAGGGAACACAGCCTCAGGACTTTGAAGCTCACAGTCCGAAAAACTTAGCAGGAGCTTTGTTGAAGAATCAGCCCCATTGTTCATGAAACTTTGAAGATGAACACAAGACACAATGCACATATGAGAAGTGCCAAGTTAAACCAATTAGTACCTTAGTTTCTATGCAAATGATCTCGGTAATAGGGAAAAAATTATTTCTGCTTGTCTCATACCTTTCTGTATTTCTAAAGTGCCCTAAACAGACTCACTTTGAATGTTTTCCATGGAGTGTGATCATCAACTTCTGAGCCTTCTGCTGTTGTTTTTGTTGAAGGCATTTTCTAATCCAAATAAAAAGTGTCACAATAAATAACAGGAGAAAAAAAAAAGAGAAAGAAACACTAAGGCTTTGTTTTGTATTTTTAAAGCCAATCAAGTATGAAACGTTATGGCTTTTGGAAGGGAATTGGATACAAAATGAAGATACTATGAATTATATCCTACTAATTTGATGTGCGTTATTATTTCCCAATTCTTTCAAGTTCCCTACACTTATCCCTTCCACACAAGCAAATGGATCTTCTTCCTGCACTGACCCAGTGTGTAAGGGTGAACAATAGGAATTCTGGGCACTATATGGCTATCGAACTGCCAACCCATCCCTGTTTCCTACTGCAGATGGAGTCCTGGAAAGCGTCACTGGATATGTAGGACAAGAATGCCCAAGCATCCCCAGTCCTCATGAAGCATCTTTTGTTGATTAAGTCTGGCTATTCCAGGAGCAGTAAAGGAGCACATAAAGCACTGAAGTATGAAGCTAGTTATATATCTTTCCTTTTCACGTTTCTTTGACATAATCCAAGAAGGGCCCAAAAGCCCTATTTGCTACATTGAATTCAAAAATTATACATAACTGAAAGAAGTCCCTCCCCCAAATTATAGCTCTACAGTAGAGCATTCAAGGATTTAATCTGTGTGGCTTTTATTATTTAAGAGTAACCTTGAAGGTTCATGCCATGTAGAAATCTGTAATTTTTCTGAGCCAAGAATTTGAATCACACAGGCTGAAGGGATGAGCTAGAGATGTGACCTAGTAGCAGCCAGCTCAGGGCCCAGGACCTGCCCCTTGCTGGATCTCTGCTGGGCTCTACTGCTCAGCAAGGACTCAATAACTACAGAGAAATTAAAAAAAAAAAAAAAGATCTCTTCTTGAACCATAGGCTGCAACTTGACTCTCAAAGAAGCAGCTACTGCTGCGGGTGATCGTGTGAAGAAAATGAGAAGAAAAGGTGACCCAGAGACCTTAGGAAAACTTTACTGAGGGACATTCTATTCCACAGTGATATTCATGAATATGAAATTTTCAGTAGATATTCCTTATGTATCCCAAATTTCTCCCACATTTCCTATTTGTCAAGTTTTGTTCATTTGCTGCACATTTACTGAGAGCTGAGGTAAAGGCAGACGGTCTCGCCCAGAATGACCCTCCGTCCCTCCCAGGCACCTTTCCCAGCCCCCTCAGTGTGAGATGAGACTGTGTGGCTAACTTCTGGACTATGAAGCATGAGCACAAGTGACATATTTCACTTCTGAGTTGAGATATTAAAAAGCTGGTGAGCCTCCCCCAAACGCTCTTCTTGGTGGTGACCATGGCAGGAGGGCAGCACTTTGAGTTGGAAGCACCTGGAATTCATGAAAGCTTCCAGAACCACACTGGACACTGTGTGGGTCAGAAATTAACCATTGTCTATTGGTCCTCTGAGATTTCAGGGTTTATTTGTTACTGCAATATTTTTTGTACCCATCCTTCCAAGTAAAAGCACCCACTATGTACCATAAAGTGATAAAAACTGACTAGCAGAAACATTTTTTGTGGAACTAAAAATAAGTTTGTAAGAAAAAATTATACTTATAGATTAAAGTTTAAAGCTATCCTGAGAAGAGGCAGGGCCGCAATAGCTGTTGTTCTTCTAGGTTACAATCTTCTCCTAGTCCAATCCACCCTCCACAGCACTATCAAAGGGAAATTTCTCAAAGAAAACAAAAGCAAAAATGAACTGACCCTTGTTACATTCCTACTAAAATCATCCATAACCCGCAGAAGAAAGTATAAATTTCTTTTCAGGAATGCATTGTATTTATTTATTTATTTATTTATTTATTTATTTATTTATTTCTCTCTAGCTGAGCCATCCTGCCACCTGTTGGCAGCTCAGCGGCTGCTCAGCTCGGGCCAGGACTCGAACTGCTGTTGCTCAGAACTTGCACTCTTGAGCAAGCTCCTAACCAACTGAGCCACTCAGCCGGCCCTGCATCGTATTTATTTATTTGTACTCCATCTCATTTCTAAAAGGAATTGAGGCAGCATCTCTGATAAATACTGTTGACTTGAAGAAAATAAAAAACAGAAAAGGAGCAGGGGCATGCATGGCACTGGGAGGGCACTTTCTGGGCTATGGGGAAGAATCCAGCTGCTGAGGGAGGTTTTTGGATCACAGTAGGGGAACCGTGATCCACAGTAGGTTTTTGGATCACCTATGCAGAAAATGTACGGTGTGGGCTATAATTAATACAGGTCATAAAACGGGAGGCAGCACATTAGAGTACCTGCAGTTGTTTGGAGTTAGACACAGGCTCTCACACCCGCTCTGCCATTTATCATTTTTTTCTCTGTAAAATGGAAATAGTGATAGGACCTAACTCAGCAGGTTTTAGAGAGCTTGAATGAGATAAGGAGGCATGGAAAGCCCTGAGAATAGTGCCTGCATTCCATAGCACTCAATAAATACTAGTTAGTATTGTTTTGTTTAATTAGTTATTGTTGGCCTTTAAAAGCCAAAACTGAAAGTATATCATCGGAAAGGTCAACAAAGATCCAGCTGACAAAACAGGCCTTGAGCTGGGCGGGTGGCAGGCAGGGAGAGCCTGCTTTGCTGTCTGGGGTGCTAGGAACATAAGTGGAACAGTCTTGTCCAGGAGATGTGATGGCAGCGGGGCAGGGCTGGTTCACGAGATAAGGCTGCAGGGAGACTAGCTGGCCACAGCAATGGCTTTGCGCTGATTAGGAGGAAGAGAGGGCTAGGAGGTTGGAAAGAGTCTGATGGGAGCTCACTTTGAAAACTATACAATGCCATGAGTGGGTGAGATGTCTGCTGTCACTGGCGATGTGTTGACATACAGAAGGTGCCCAAAAAATGTATACACATTTTAAGAAAGGAAAACTATTAAAATTGTAATAATACACACAGATAATAAAAATGAATACAAATCACGTTTGACTTCTGCAATTACAAGAGGTGCTCAAAGTGGTTACCATCAGCGTCCAGACACTTCTGATTACTATGAACTACTTACTGCTTGAGCAACGTTGACCAAAGTCTCCACTTGTGTACATTTTTTTGGCACCCTTGGTATATTTTGCCTGAGAAGCAGAGGCGTTTCGATCCAGCCATGGGAGGATCTGGAACAGCAGGTGGAGTGAATTTGTAGCATGGATGAGGGGAAGAACAAGGCAGTAGACAATTAAGAAAATTGTCAAGGGCTGGCTGAGTGGCTCACTGGCTAAGAGTTGGCTTAGGAGAGCGAGATCTGAGCAGCAGGGCTGCTGGTTTGGATCCCACATGGGCCAGTGATGCTGCACCTGCTATAGCTAAGATGGTGAACAACAGCTCGACCTGGAGCTGGGCTGCTGTGAGTCACCCGCAATGGCATAGGCTGCAGTGGAACTGCAGTATGCTGCTATAAGCTACTGTGAGTGGCTGGCAGCCAGCGTGAACTGCCATGAGCTGCTGTGAGCCGCTGTGAGTGGCCGTCCAATGGCCGGCGACCAATCTGCCTCAGCCAGGAAGAGTGCAATGATCACAATACCAACATGGGCCAGTGAAGCGACATCCTCCACAACTAGACTGAAGAATAAAAGGACAGCAACTTGTCTGTTCCCCTTCTCCGATTCCCCAATAAAATCTTTAAAAAAAAAAGAAAACTGTCAAACCCCAACATGGATGTGGTGGAGGCTTTGAAGAGGACACAGGCATTGGGAATGAAGGAGGAGCAGATGTGAGAACAAGTGACAGTGAAGAAGGAACACAGGGAATGAAGAAATAGAGAACTCAGAGGTATTTGTTTTGTGACCATCACAGCCTGCCCGTAACGAAAGTGTGATGTAGCTATTTCTCTCCCTTTGCACAGAAACTTTCATACATATAGAAGCGTGCACAGACACATTTATCACACCTCTAAATATCCTCATCTCTCCTCTGTTGGTGCAGATGCCGGCCCTCAGCTCCTACTCTAATCCTGACCCCAGTGGAGCCCGTGATTCTGTTTACCTCCTTGGGACCCACCCTCAGGCACCAGCCGGGACCTCTCCTCCTGGCCTGCCACTCCAGACAATAGGACATGCTACAGAAACAGTCAAAACTGACCCCTCCAGGACCCCTTTCCCTCAGGCCTGCTCTCTGCTAGGTAACAGGGAGCCAAACTAATAAAGGTAATTCTGTTAATGCATTAATGATCCTGGCAGGTTCATGCATTTTCTCTCTAATGTAACTTATTTGCATGCTAATTGGGTGTCTAGAGACAATCGCTCACCCCGAAGACGCTGGGGGTCTTTGCTACGCCTCTAATCACCATCATGACTTTATTATTTTCTTTCTCCAGAACTCAATTTCTTCATTTGTTAAAAAGAAACTACATTATGCCTAAGATTCCATTCACATCTAAAACTGGATAATTCTATTCTCCACTGTGAGCAGGATGAGCCATTTCTGACATCACCACCCCCCTTTCTGTAAAGGATGTAGGGATGTTACAGGAATGTTTCTGTCACTCTAGGCTACCTGTGCAGCCACACTGAGGCCTCAAAGGTCGGGACTGATGACATGGGGAGTTTAAACATGGCGTGAATTAGTAGCAGAAACTATTTAGACTGGCAAGAGGTGTGAGGGAGCATAAAAGATGCTCATTTTGGCTCCACAGCCCCTGAGGCCAAGGGATGTTGTCAAGGAGAAAGGCATGTAACACTTGAAAGTTCAGTGTTGATAACCTGGGATTGTGTCTTTAGGTATTGTTTAAATTACCAGCTTATACCAAGATAGTCTATAAAGAGCAATGAGATTAAGACAAAAAAGAAAGAAACAACAGGGCCGGCCGAGTGGCGCGATGGTTAAGAACTCGCTTGGGATGCCAGAGGGCCCCGGTTCGGATCCCACATATGAGGGCCAGTGACACTGCCCTCCACAGCTAAGATGCTGAACAACAAACAGCTCAACCTGGAGCTGGGCTGCCATGAGTCGCCGGCGACGGCGTAGGTTGCAGCCCCTGTGGCAGTGGGTTGCCATGGGCTACCGTATGTAGCCAGCAGCCAGCGTGAGCGGCCAGCAGCCGCAGTGAGCGGCCGTCCAGAAGCCGGCGACTGATCTGCCTCGCCAGAGAAGAGCACAATGATGGTGCCAACTTGGGCCAGTGAAGCGACATCCTCCACAACTAGATTGAAGAACAAAACGACAGCAACTAGTCTGTTCCCCTTCCCCCAATTCCCCCAGCACTGTTCCCATCCCCCCAATTCCCCAATAAAAATCTTAAAAAAAAAAAGAAAGAAAGAAACAACAAACAAATTAAACATTTAGAGGCTACTGGATATATTCCCACAATGGAATAAAGCATACATAGGAAATGAATGAACAAAGCTACAGCAACAACATATGTGAGCCTTTGAAGGATAATGTTAAGTGAAAAGAAACAAATCCCAGAACTATGTATGGTGTACAAAACTCAAATATAAACAAAATCAAACATAGGTGGTTAAAAAAATAAAAACACAGGGGCCGGCCGAGTGGCGCATTGGTTAAGACCTGGCTTGGGACGCCAGAGGGCCCCGGTTCGGATCCCACATATGAGGGCCAGTGACACTGCCCTCTACAGCTAAGATGCTGAACAACAGCTCAACCTGGAGCTGGGCTGCCATGAGTCGCAGCGACGGCAGATGGGTTGCCATGGGCTACCGTGTGTAGCCAGCAGCCGCAGTGAGCGACTGTCCATAAGCCGGCGACTGATCTGCCTCACCTGGGAAGAGCGCAATGATGGTGCCAACTTGGGCCAGTAAAGCAACGTCTTCCACAACTACGGTAGACTAAAGAACAAAAGGACAGCAACTTGTCTGTTCCCTTTCCCCTGATTCCCCAATAAAATCTTTAAAAAAATAAAAACTAAAAACACAAACATACACCTAAAGAAGAAGTACAGGAATAATACACTCAAAATCCAGAATGGTTACTTCTTATTTTATTTTGTCTCAAATCTTCAGAGTAAAATGCTCAGTTTTGTTCACCATTCACTCTGATGTTAGATGTAGATTTTTCATAGTTACCCATTATTGGGTTAAGTTTCTTTCTGTTCTTAGTTTCCTGAAAGTTTTTAGCATGAATAGGTTTTAAATTTTATCCAACAATTTTTCTGGATAGATTGAGTTAATAGCAAAGTATTTTCCTTTATTTTGTTACTCTAATAAAATACATTCATTTTTAAATGTTAAACCAGTGTGCATTCTTGAGGAAAGAAAACCTCACTGTCTCATGATGTATTATCATTTTTCTGTATTTCTGAATTCAGTTTGGTAATATTTTGTTAAGAACAATGACAACTATGTTCATAAAAGATATTGGTCTGACATTTTTGTAATGTTCTTATGTCATTTTGGAATCAGGGTTATGCTGGCCTCATGTTTTCAGACAGAGTTTATATAAAATTGGTTTTACTTCGTCCTTAACTGTTCCATAGACTTTAATGGGGAAGCCATCTTGCATGGAGTTTTCTTTGAGGAGAGATTTTATTACGAATTAAGTTTAATTTTATGTATTTTAGGCTATTCACATTTTCTGTTTCTTGTTTCTGTTTTGGCAATTTGTGTCTTTTAAGAAATGTTTTCATGTCATCTAAGTCATTAAATTTAATGACATAAATTTGCTCATAATATTCCTTTATTAGCTTTTTAATATCTGTAGACTCTATATTGATGTCCCTCTGCATTCCTGCTATTATTTGTTTATATTTTCTCTCATTTTTTATCAGTCTAGCTAGAGGAGTATCAATTTATCAGTTGTTTAACTAGAGGTTTTTCACTTTTTTTGATCTTTCAAGGAACCACCCTGTGGTGTTACTGATTTTTCTCTATTGTTTGTTCATTTTGTATTTCGCTGGTTTCTGATCTTATCTTTATCATTTCCTTTATTCTTCTTATTTTGGGTTTAATTTACTTTTATTTCCCCCAGTGCTTTAAGTTGGAAGCTTAGGCAATTGATTTTAAATAAGTCTTCTTTCCTAATATAAGCATTCAGAGCTACAAATTCCCCTGTAAACTTTTTGCTTCATTTCTCAAACTTTAATATGTTGTGTTTTCCCTTATCATTCATTTGGAAATATTTTCCTTATGCTTTCTCCTTTTACCCAGGAGTTATTTAGAACTATATGGCTTATTTTCTAAATAACCTGGGATTTTCCAACTATCTTTTTGTTATTCACTTCTAATTTAATTCCAGTGTAGTCAGAGGACATACTCTGTATGATATAATACTTTGATATTTATTAAGACTTGCTATATATATGGCCCGGCATATAGCCTATCTTGGTGAACATTCTATGTATGTCTACCAGAAAAGAATATGTATTCTACTATGGTTGGGTATAGTTCTATAAATGTCAGTTCAGTTCGGTTGAATGATAGTGTTGTCCATATCACCTATATCCTTAATTATATACTTGTTCTATCAACTATTGAACGAGAATTGTTAAAGCTGCCAACTATAATTGTACAGTTGTCTATTAGGACTTTAATTCTCTCAGGTTTTGTTTTTATCATTAAGAAATTATCTCTGCTAATACTCTTTGTCTTGAAGCCTACTTTCTCTGATATTAATATAGCCACTCATGCTTTCTTAAGATGACTGGTTGCATGGGTTACATTTAAGGTGTGTCTCTTGTAAGCAGTAGACAGTTGGGTCTGTAGTAACACATTTTTGAATCAACTTTATCATATAGGTATTAAGAACACTGACAAAGATAAATTTTAATTTGAAAAAGCCAACAAAGAAAGTCAACCTTTTTTTCCTACATTAGCATCTCTCAGTCAAGAGCTGCCAACCAACTGCATTAGCACAAAGAAGTATTATAAGATTGGGTACACATTCGGCCAACACAATAATCAAGTGTACTTGTCTATGTCCAGCATGAATTGACATGAGCTATAGGATCTACTGTTCAACTGAAATAATATATCAATTAAATTAAGCAAGTACTCAATTCAGGCTAGAGGTATCATATCAAAATATTTAGCCATCATACAAAATTCCAGCTAGCAGGCCAGCTAGATTGTTGTTCTATCCAATTTTAAACATCATTTAATGACTTTTGTGAATGAATTGGCTGCTTTGGAGGAATTTCAGATTATTATTTGTACTGCAAATTTATCTCAAGACATTGAGCTACATCCAAGGGTAAACAGACCACTCAACTGTAAATTCTGTTTTAACTCTCCCATAGATACTAGTGACAGACTCTCTTGTAATTATTTCAAATATATAACTGGGGTGAAGGTCATGTACACTAGAAAGCAGTGATTTATTCTTCCCCAATGGCCAGATTAGATTACTATAGTTCTTGTCCCCCAGATCTTCCTGCCAACCCTCAAAGGAGTGTGTTTAAAATGATGTTCCCATGAACTATGACCTAGTTCAAATGCTGTCCTTCTACTTTGTACAAGGAATTGGTCTCTCAAGGGCCTAAGGTAGAAACAGTGATGGGACAATCTTAAGCAAAGAAGATCATTACAATGAACAAGCATCAATGTCTGAACCTAGGAGAACCTTCATTTTCAATCTCAGCTCAAGTGGCTAGGAAATTGAAGAGCCAAAATCATTGGAAATATAGCATCTAGGAAAAAATTATTAATAAAAATCACTCTAAATCTTTGATATTGCAAAATAGGGGATAAGTTATGAACCTTCTACATGCAGGTTTATGGTCATAGTGAAGGTCACATGAAGAGAGAGACCCTTTTGAGCAGTAATAGCTGATGTCAATTGATGTTCAGAATCTCCATCTAAGGTCTGTGGACATCTGTTGGAATCTACCTAGATAATCAAGTTCAATTTTTGATTTCATATTCTGATGCTTCCTAAAATAGGCAGAAATCTCTTGGCTGGTGGCTACTCATGACACCAATTCTGCTTCAAGCTTGGCCTAAAATCTTTTGGCCCAGAAATCCTACAGTGAATGTAAAAGAAGAATGTTATTTGTCACGAGTTTTGAAGACAGATCAACTAGAAGTAGCAGGACAAGTTACAATATATAGAGGGTGCCAAAAAAATGTATACACATTTTAAGAAAGGAAAAAAAACTATTAAAACTGTAATACTCAATATATTCCAAGGACAAAAGATGAATACAAGTCATGTCTGACTCCTGCAATTACAAGAGGTGCTCAAAGTGGTTACCATCAGTGTCCAGATACTTCTGATTATGGCGAAATACCACTTGAGCAACGTTGACCAAAGTGTCCACTTGTATACAATTTTTTGGCACCCCCAGTATATAGAAACTTCAAGGAATGAATTTGAATCTTTGTCCAGTGGTCCTTGGTTCCGAAAATTGAACACTCAGTCTCAAACAGGCTTAAGTAAGTAATCTTAACTCAGTCCATATTATCCAATAAATAGAAGTAATTCAGAGCAAGTTCTAATGCATGCTAGACTAAAGCTGAATCTGATAAGGCAAATGCATGAGACAATATAGAGAAAAGAGCACAAAGTTGGAAATCAGGATTTGAACCTTTGAACTTTTAGTTCCCGTCAACCCACACTCCACGTAGCAGTGAAAACGCTCTCTTTAAATCACAAACCAGAGGTTATCACCCATGTGTTGAGACCCCTTGAGGGACTTCCTGTTGCTCTCATAATCTAAATTCGTCCTCTTAGTCTCTTTTTTTGTTATTTGAACACTCCAAGTCTTTGCAGCAGCTGGTTTCATTTTCATTGAAACACTCTTCCTGGGCTATTCGAATGACTAGTTCCTTCATATTACTCAAGTTTCACCTTCTCAAAGAGAAAGTATTTAAAGTAACATACCTTGACATCTGTCATCATCATGGCATCTTGATTTAATTTTGTCTCTCCTGAAATTATCATTTATTTTCTTATTTATTTCTATATTGTCTGTCTCTCCTGCACTAGAATGCAGATTCCATGAAGTAAGAAACCTTGCTGTCCTGTTCCCTGAGTCTAGTACAGTACTTATCACACAATAGGTGCTCAATTAACATGTGTTGATTGAATGAATAAAACTTGCCTCAAACTATGACTATAATCACATCTGTATTTTTTATCTGGATATGAGGGCAAATATATCCTTTCTTAGGACCCACAATAAGTTATCATTTTCTCTTCTTCACCACTTTGCCCTGCCTCCGCCTCCAAAAAAAAAAAAATCATTGCATGAGGGAAATAAGTTGCCTATGAGATCACATTTTGGATTGACTCACATGATGGTTGAATCACAGATATAAAATCAACTGAGGCAGACAGAACAGCTTCCAGCTATTCCAGGCCTGTTTGACTATATTTACATATCTAGACAATTTCCAACCAGCAGAATAGTTGATCAGTATAAGGAGAGAGTTAGAGGCATACACTGGCATAGCCCATGCCAGCACAGGGAAATCAGACAGATCATTTAACCAACTTTCCCTGGTTTGGGCTCCACACTGGCCAAGCAGCATTCTGATTATAACTTGGTTTAACTGTATTTGGTTCTGCCTACAGGGAGAAAATATGCTGATCACACACACTGATTTTCCAGTCATTGTGACAATAGTCTGTCATGGTAAATTACTAGATGTATGTTCTGGTCCCTTTCTCAGTGTTGCGTGCTTTTTGGTTTCAGTGAGTCAGTCCCTCTGAGCCCACATCATCTCTGAGCACTCAGAGGAACAGGCTTCTGGCCCTTGGAGCAGAAGCCTGGATCCCGGGCCTTGGTTACTTAGTTTGGGGATGGCTTGGCCTCTCTGGGGCAGGGAAACAACTCAGTTCTAGCATATCCATAAAGCAGCCCAAGTGTGTGCTTAGAGCACCAGCAGAGAGAGGGATCAAACACATCATCATCATCATCATCATCATCATAATAATAATATAAGTAATTTAATATTTCAAAATTTACTGCAAATAGTCCTCATCAAAAAAATTACAATGTTGTTGAAATTCCTTGCAATTATTTTACAGTTTAAAACAGCTTGCATTTTGCATGGGTAGGGGTGTAGAAGAGCAAGGAAGGGATGGCTCCATAATAATTTTAGGGCTCTGGCCTACCACGGAGCTTAGTTCTGCCCCAGGAACATTTCAGTGTGGCCCCCAGTGAGCTCAGCAGCCCTGCAGATGCCGAGAAGGATGGTGAGGCTTATGCAGGGCTGGGACAGGAACCTGGATGACTGCACTTGCAGCTCAAAACTCCTTGTGCTACTGACCACACATCTGACACTTTCTCCTTCCATCCTAACCACTTTCTTCAGGGGCCTAATCTGGGAGAATCCCATAGTGGCTTCCAGTTCCAACATTCAGTGATTCAGGAAAAGAGTGATGGAGTGAATCACTCACTGTGTTCTGTGGGGGTCCTCTCAGCTTATACCCAAGTGAGTATCAGAGAGGGAAAATACCCGCTTTCCGTCCACTCCTCTGTGGCCCTGGACTGCACTCTTACCCTCGCTTGGGGAGAGGGAAGCATCAGGGGTGAAAGTATAAATATTTTGTGTATTTTCAGGACATGCTGCGGCTGCACAGCTGGGTGCCCAATTTCAGTTTCCTAAGCTGCTGTTAGAGCAACCTAAGTGCCTACATTATGTAGGGCCCTGCAGGGAACCTACAGAAGGCAGTGTGATTAGTGATTGATCCAATTAGAGCAGAGACTCAATCGATGAAGAAGCATTTGGTGAGCCCCTAGTGTGCACAGAGTGCTGATGAAAATGATGGGCATAGAAAAGGCAGGGGAAAGGGGATGGGAGGGAGGGAACAAAATCCTAGAAGAAGGCACAAGAGAAGCGTCCCTCTTTCTGCACCATCAGGAGGCGGTGGTGTGTGTCCTAAGGCTTTGTTAAGGACACAGCATCAGCACATGTCAGGTACCCAAAAAATGTTTATTGATTGACTGAACGGGATAAATGGAATTGAGCCCAGGAAAGAATTCATCTTCATTTGTTAAGGAAAACACCGATGGCCTCTTGACGAGAAGAAAACTCTCAGAGCTGGATTCCTTTGGTGAGCTTTGAGGAAGATTTTTCCTGAATGATCCACAAATGTGGAAGTCACAAAGAAATATAACTTGGATCTTCTCTTTTCCACCAGTATTGTGAAATCCTTGCCTTCAAAGAGCAAACCAGGTTGAGTGTGGTAGGGAACCCCAATGCTGCTGGTAAGATGCACTTTCAGTCCCAGTCTCCTAAAAGCACAGATACAACCTACAGAACCCATTGGCCCTCAGTTGACCACACCAGGCAACCAAAATCACCTGGACAAACTTCCAAACTTCTGACGGAGAGGGAGAAGACCATGAGACAGGCCCTGGAAGAGTAACTCCCTTTATAATCTGCGCACGTGCACGTGTGTGTGTGTGTGTGTGTGTGTGTGTGTTTAGAACTCTTCAGAAGTGCATTTTCCTTTTGAAGTCAAATACTTTATCCGTGAGAAAGATAAGCTATGTGTGTAATCATTTCATAATAATCACTTGATTTAATAGTCAAAAAAATTAAAGTTTTTGTCTGAGAGGGACACCTATGATGTTCTCAGAGCCGGATTAATCACTCCACACTCCGCTGCACTCATTACAAGCCTCAGGGATATCCCTTATCCCACTAGGTTGCATTACGGGTTTTTATTTCTGTCTCCCCTTAGTGAGTATCTTGGAAGAAGAGACCGCATCTGATTCATCTTTGCATCTTCAGAGCCAAATCCAGATCTGGCCACATAGAGGGCAGTCAGCAAGTGTTTGTAAAACGAAATGTCAGAGATTAAGGGAAATGAATGAATGCGTAGACTAGCGTGTAAATAACGGAAGGAGTAACTGAGTGGACCAATGTGTTGAAGCAGCTAACTCTGGCATGTAATCATTTTGAATCTGGAAAACATCTCCTTTCAAGCCCCTAAGGAAAACGGGAGAGGTGTGGGGAGAGAGGACGTATTTATTTCATTTTCGCCTTGCAGGCTCACCTGTCCTCCAGAGTAACCCAGCCCACCTGGAACTAAAGCTCTGTACTGTGAGCTTAACCTTTCACATGTGTTCTGGGCTGCCCAGCCACAACAACTCTCAGCCAAGGAAGGACTGTGGGAATGCAGCCAGAAAGGCTGTTAGAGCAAGATGTTGAGGTTTATTGTGCAAATATGAGCCAGCACTCACCAAGTGAGAAGAAAAAAAGAAAAAAAAGAGGACTTTTCAGGCTCTGTCCAGGCAGCACAAAGCAAAGTGCCAATTTGGCAACTGGCCACTTGACAAGAGTATAAGTTGGAGGGTCAAACTGATACCTCAGAGTGGCATTAAAATCTATTTATATATAAAGGCATACCTTGGAGATATTGCAGGTTCAGTTCCTGACCACCGTAATAAAGCAGTATCAAAATAAAGCAAGTTGTAATCTTTTTGCTGATGGAGGGTCTTCCTTCAATTTGCAAAAAACCCCACAACATCTGTGAATTGTAATAAAGTGAAGTGCAATAAAACGAGGTATGCCTGTATCTACAGAGCACCAGGGATGCCCGCTGCCTTTCATTGCGTGCTGGGAGACCCAGGCCCAGCCTGTGCCGATGCGCATCGGTGCTCCCTCCCACATGCTCACAGGGGATGTGACACTGTGTGAGAACCAGCTGCTAGAACCACACGCCTGCTTGGCCCGTGCCCACTCTAGAAGGACCTTGTAAAGAACAACACATGAGATGTCTGGGGCCTGCTCTGTTGCCATAGCCAGAACATCAAGTGTTTTGATCTTGTTTTACAGACAGAAGAGTATAGCGAGAACACTTGTCCCCATCACCCATTTATTTGTTTTCTAGAATTCCTTGCTTTTTTTAGGTATTCAGCTAAGAGCCCTCAATGAGTTTTTGCTGTTTCCTCCTATTTTGCAGTGATGATATTATTAATGCCGCTGTACTGGGACAGAATTTTCCTTTTAAACATCAGGTCAAACCAACAGAGTAGCCATTCAGCCCGACCAAGTCCAGCAAATGACAACCATTGCTCTAAGATTAGGAGGCATGCTGTTGGACCTGCACCAAAGGTCAAGCTGAGGAAAAAGGCAGGGTGATGCTCTGCGCTAATAAATTACATCCACACAGAGTTTTAGAGTGTTTTTTCTTTCATCAAATTCCTTTCAGGTCTATTATTTAATTTAATCTCATGACATACCTATGAGTTAGTTAGGGTACTCATCAGTAAAGTATGATTTATGTTTGTCCTTGGATACAAAAGAAACCAGAAAATTGACTATAGAATATGTTTCTAACCATTTATAAAGCATGAATCATGGCATTAGAGAAATGTTAAAACTAAACAGGCCTTTGAAAGCTAGTCACTATCCCCATTCTCTGCACATGGCATCTCAGCCCCAGGAAAGTGAAATGACTTACCTACGGTCACATAGCCAGCAGAGGTCAAAGCCTATTCTGATTCCAGACAGCCATTATCTGTACTTAAAGACAAAATGACTAGTGAACAAAGCTGAAAAATGGCAAGCCATTTGCCAGGAAGAGCAGAGCAGGATGAAAGTGTGACTAAGGGAATTTCTGCTACGTCCAGTTGGCTGCAGGGCTGCGTCTCATGTTGCATGAGACCTTATCCACGGTGTGTCCTGCCATCTAGCTTTCCACACGTCATCCCTAGTTTCCCAGTCTATACCTGCTCAACCCTTTAAAAAGTCTGGTTTTTTTTTGTTTCACACTAAACTTTACTTTTTTTAAGAAAGTGTCTTTTTATTTTATTATGTGAATAGCTCTATTGGAAGTGTATTTTACATATTATAAAATTCAACCAGTTCAAGTATTCAATTCAATGATTTTTAGTAACTTTACTGAGAGGTGCAACCATCACCATAAATCAGTTTTAGAATATTTTCATACCCCCAATAAGACCCCTCATGTCCCTTTACAGTTAATCCCTGTTCCAACTCCATAGAAAGGATTGGATCTTTCTAATACAGCTAAGAAAAGAAATGCAGAAGCAGTTGATTTTTGATATTGAAAGCATTTGACTTGCTACATTCTCTCCCTCCAAAAAACATTTTGTGCTCACAAAGACATTTTTCTCATTGTGCTGGATTATCTCCCAGAGAGTGGGGTGTATTCAGAGGGATAGTAACACCCATTTAAGCTTTGAGATGAGAGTGAGTCTACACTGTCTTCCCAGAAGCCGGTAGGCAACACTGCTGATTCTTCTGGCTGTATCCTTTCCCTCACTGCCGTCTCTAGATCATCTCTGTTTACATTCAGGGGTTAAGACCTAGAGACATGGAAGATTTTTCCAAACCCCCTTCCCATTCAAAGAGCTTCTCCCCTTTCTTCATCTGACTGGCTCAGGGCTTAACCACTGGCCTTTCTCCCTGTGAGTGGGAATGGAGTACATGAGAAGTGAGTTTCCTGTCACTGCTTCTCTGGATGACAGACTGTTTCTCTGGGTCACTTTCATTTGCTCTGTGCCACGCTCCTCCCTATAGTATCGTCATAATGACACAGGCTCAACCACCAGGAAATGGCCAAACACATAATCAAATATATATTTCTATGTAACCATTAAAAATATGCTGTAAAAGAAGATGTCACAATGTAGAAATGTCCCCGTGATATCATATTAAAAGAGATACAAAATTGTACATATAGCATGAAACTCATCTATAACCAATGCATGTGTGAATCTGAGAGTGTGTATTAAAATATACCTGGACAAAAATACACCAAAATATTGACAGTGGTTACTTCTGCATGGCAAGAGTGTGGGTGATTTATACTGACTTATTTATATTTTTCTGAATTTTTCCAACTTTCCACAATGAACACATATTACTCTTGTAATGAGAGAAAGAACCATAAACGTTACAATAAAAAGAATGAGACTTGCTCCCTTGGCTGAAGCAGCACCTCCCTCTCGTTTGCCATGGCCCAGGTGCACTGTCAGCACCAGGTTCTTCTTCTTATTAACATCACTGTTATTACTGTGCTAATCACAGTGTACATAACTCCTTCCTCTGTACTAATCATCCGCCACACCTGGGAGACTGATCTCTGCCGAAGAGACGTGGAATCCCGAGAATACAGACAGTTTGGACTGAGTTCAGAGACAAGTTAGCCAAATGATCAAGGGAGCAGGGAGGATTGTTGCTGGCGAGGAGATGAAAGGCGCTCCATTTTTATAGCTCCGCGGAGCAGAGATTGGGGGTTGGGCAACTTGAAAACAGACCCAAAACATATGAAAATCATGAGCAATAAAGAGTGAGGAGATCCGAGCATAGCCTGGTCCATGCTGGTAATTGGAGGTTGTGGTGAATAAAAACACAGAGCACGAACATCAAGGCATCTCCCTTTGGCACTGCCCGTCCAGGTTCAGAGCGGATCCCCACGGAAGGACAGCCACGCCATCCATTGGGTAGAACACGATGTTGCGTTGTACTGGGAAACCCTCTGGTTTCACGGAGCAGTGTGAGCCTTCAATTCCACATTCCTCAAGGTGCGGAGAGGAGGCCCTTCTGGTTGGAAGCCCAAATGCAAACTGAACCCATCAATCACAGGCCCGACACTTCTGCAGCCAAGCCCACCCCGGCTCCAGCAGACCCGGAGAGCTGCCTGGCTCTGCCGCCTGAGCCAAGGGGCCTCTGCTATTTATTTATCTTTCTCACACCCAGTCTTTCAGAAGGATTTCCTCAGAGGCTCCTGTTGCCCAGTTTTGTACTAAGTGCAGCTGAGAAGTGTAGCTAAACAAAAGACTTGATCTTTGCCCTTAATGAGCTTACATAATAATCATAAGGTCAAAAAAGATGACCTTTCCTAGGTGTTGCTGGTGATGCTCTGGCACCTCCTGAAACACTTAGGGGCCCAGAGCCTGAGGAGTAGGAGGCAGCAGAGCAGCTCCAGCACAGCCACGCAGGGTCCATCAAACACAGCGAAGCACACTGAACCAACTGAAGTGTCACTCCATTTTCAGGTTCCTGGCCAATATCTGTTACAACCTATCAGGCGGAGGACCTCAGCACAAGCTTGGGAGGTTTCGGACAAGAGACTCATTCCATTGGCTCTTTCTCTGCAAAGGCGGACTGGAAGAGTGAGAAACAGGAAGTAAGGAATACCGACCAGGATGGTCTTACCAGGATGCGGGGGTGAGCAGTGAAGGACAGTGACAAAAAATGCGGGGAAAGCGATGGATGACAAATGCCACTCCAGCATAGAACCGACAAAATTTGGTGATCGCTCTGATGCCAAGGCACAGGTCTGTAGAGTTACTGACAAATGGGTGTTGATTCTAATCAGTGCCTAGAGAATCAGAAAGACCGACCCAGGGTTTCTGGAAAGGTAGAGGTTTCACTTTATATATGTTGATTTTTAGAGTCTGAGCAAACCATTTCTTTACTCTAGCAGGCAATTAGAAATAGAGTTCTGGAGCTTAAGGGAAGTGCCGGATCAAGAAACGTAAATTTCCGAGTCAATCCACACAGCAGTGGTGGGAAGTGGTAGCATCACTCGGGGAGAGGATATATTGGGATGAAGGAGTGCCGAGAAGAAACCCTTGGAGAGGGTCTGCTTTTAATGGAATATATTTGATACAGGCAGTGTATTCAGAAGAAGAATTGACAGTAAAATATCCAGCAGTGCTCAAGAGATGGCCTATAAAGAGAAGCCACATCATTCATTCATTTCCATTTGATATATATTCAGTAGAGCTCCCTCTGCGTATCAGGTACTATGTGCTTCTGGGGGTAGAGAAAGGGATATGAAATGGGCTGATGTTTAGGTGCTTATGGTCTAATAAAAGAGGCTTGTCTATGAGAAGGTGATTGCAGTTATGTGACATAAGAGCTCTAACAGAGGATGTGAAGACATGGGGAGAGAACACCATGTGATGACAGAGGCAGGGCTGAAGTGATGCAGCCAGGAGCCCAAGGACTGACAGCCACCACCCAAAGCTGGGGGGAGGAGAGGAAAGAGGAGACTGAGTCTCAGAGGGAGCTGGCCCTACTGACACCTCGGTCTGGGGCTTCTGGTCTCCAGAACTGCGAGGGAGTCAATTTATGTTGTTTTTAGCCACCCAGTTAGTGGCCCTTGTTACAGCAGCCCTAGGAAACTAATACACTTGGGTACAAGAACCTGGTTTCTGGCTGTAGGTTCCAACATACCAGGAAAGCCTTTCAAAGGAATTGCACGAGTACTGGAGGAAGGCAGGATTACTGTCTCACCCCACTCGTCAGGTGCCTCCATGCAGAGTGGGGCCCCACAGAGTAGGACTGATGAGATGTGGAGCCACTTTGTTGTACCCCAGCCTGCTGAGGCCGAGGCAATGGCTACAGAGCCACCCTGACCGCCAAGCTTCTCTGTGTTTTCCCCTAACAGGCTGGGGTTGTTTTATTTCTAAGTAAAGAAAAGGATTTGGAAGAACGTTAGATATTTTTTAAAACGATTCAGAAGACACTTAGTCTAAATTCATCTTGTGCATAAACCTCTCTCTTGGAAACTGAACGATAGGTCAAACAGACTCTGCTTGAAGAAAACAAGTGGCAGATGCTCTGTTCTTACATAATAACCCTGGCCATTGTTTAATAGCCCAACTTCTTGGGAAGGATTTCTTCATATAAAGCCAAAAGCCACCTCCCTATGCCCCTCCTCCATTGACCCTCTTCCCCCTTCTGAAATGACGTTGGACAAGTCCATATAATGGTTTGCAAATATTCAAGACAGTCATCACATACAACTTTTTTGAGGGCAAATGCTCCCAGGTTTTCTGGCAAATGCTCCCAGGTTTTCTGTAAGGACATGAATTCTAGACTTTCCTTCACCCCACTACCTTTTTCCTTCTAAAAAAACTGTCACAGATATATGACAGTTTTAATGTTCTATATAATGTCCTATATGATGTTCTATATAATATTCTATATAATATCCTGACATATAATCTTCTTATGAAAAAGGACTAGGAATTCTGCTCTGTTAAAGACTTAAAAGGTCTGACAATTAAGTTCATGAACTTGTTGCAACAATGTTGCTAACCTTTATATATATATGTCAGAGGGATTATTCATTATGAATTTGTACCAACTGGACAAACAGTTAACCAAGTTTACTATTTGGAAGTGCTGAAAAGGCTGCGTGAAAAAGTTAAATGACCTGAACTTTTCACCAACAATTCATGGCACTTGCATCATGGCAATGTACCAGCTCACACGGCACTGTGTTTGAGGCAGTTTTTAGCCAGTAAATTAATAACTGTATTGGAACACCCTCCCTACTCACCTGATCTGGCCCCCAGTGACTTCTTTCTTTACCCAAAGATCAAGGAAATATTGAAAGGAAGACATTTGGGTGACATTCAGGACATCAAGGGTAATATGATGACAGCTCTGATGGCCATTCCAGAAAAAGAGTTCCAAAATTGCTTTCAAGGATGAACTAGGTGCTGGCATTGGTGCATAGCTTCCCAAGGGGAGTACTTCAAAGGTGACCGTAGTGATATTCAGCAAAGAGGTCTGTAGCACTTTTTCTAGGATGAGCTCACAAACTTAATTGTCAGACCTCATATGTGGAGTACTCATTCATTCCTGAGTATTATCTTTTAAATGAAATGATACAAGTAAAAACCTCCCTTGGATCAGTATATTTGTTAAGTTTTATTCAAGGGGGTCCCATCAAAAAGGAAATAATAGAACTTGCATAGAAGTTCACATCATCTATTTATAAGGGAGGACAGCTGTCTGATAATGCAATAGGCTCCTTCTCAGGAGTAGTTCAATTTACTCCCAGATCCCAAATTCCTGTTTACAGGACTCTGTGGCCCTTTGGTTGGGGGAGGAGGGGGTGGCGGTGCTCAAGACTCCAGTTGTACCTGCTCACCTTTGTTTGTGAGCACAAAAAGCTAGTGGTGGGGAAAGAGTTTTGGGGTGCAGAGAAGAGTGGCTGAAGTCCTGAGCCTGGTTGGCATGGTGTCTTGGATGTCTTGTTCATGTGGCTGGAGGGATCACAAGGGCCTGGAATGGAAGCCTTCACATTGGACCCATCAGAGAAGACCAGCTCAGTCCTACACATTTCAGGCCAAGGGTTTTCCTGCTGGATGGTATATCTTCAAGAAAGGGATTGTTTCTTTATGATTAGAGGGGGGACTACATAAGGCTACGATTCCAGTATCGGGTGAGAGGAAGGGAAACGCAGCCTCCTTTCTTAGGTCAAAGGAGTTTCCCCATGGTCCAGAAGAACTCACCAGAGAACCTCACTGTGGCTTGAGACATGATCACATTTGAATCAAGGCTATCGCTTTAGGACAGCCGGCTAGCTCAGTTGGTTAGAGCGCAGTGCTCATAACACTAAGGTTGCCAGTTCGATCCCCACATGGGCCGCTGAGATGCACCTTCCACAACAAATCGAAACACCTACTTGACTTGGAGCTGATGGGTGCTGGAAAAACACACTGTTCCCCAATATAAATAAATAAATAAATAAATAAATAAATAAATAAATAAATAAATAAAATATTGGGTTGTCGGAAAAGTTATGACGTATTTTTTCTATGTTTTTCGTTGGAAAAAATGTGTAATGACTCTTCCGACAACCCAATAAATAGACTGTCGCCTTGTCTCCTGTACATCTATGTCCTGGGACCCTTGTGGGAGGGTGGCTATGGTCAGAAGATTCATGTTTCAAGACCCTAGGTTCTTTCATACCACGCTAAAACCCACCAGCTATGGAAATAACTTCAAGACTCTAAGACATTCATGAAACCATTTAAAATGTATAGTTAACAAATTAGAAATGGGGAACTTAAGAAGGAGATTGTCATCAATGGAGCTGACTCTTTGGGACCTACTATTCAAAGCTTCCTGATTTAAGGTGTCCCAGGCTTAAGGCATGAGGTAGAACCAAGCAATAGGCAGTGGCCCTAGAGAGCATGCCGGGCAAGATAGACCAGATACAAAAACATTTGACAACGTTGGAAGAGGTCACTGAGAGGATGTGACTGCCTGTTGACCTGCCAGCTGGACCCGGCAATCAGAAGCTACTCACTCCCTCCCTTGTCCTTGGAATGTTTGTTCCACCCGCCATTCCCATTGCCAAAGCCATTTCAAGGGCTCAGCCTTGAGAGAGCAATGTGCTATTGAGACGATCTGGACTGAATATGTGACTGAACCCAAGCCTCCCTATAAACTTAAGATGCTGGCAGGCTGGTGTGGAGATCTACTCATCTTGCGGCCACCCAAGACAAGCCTCAAATGTAAGTTTCCTTGCTTATTGAGCCTACCACCTACCAATCTGTGATGGCCTACCTTGTTCTTCTCTCACTCCTTGCCCTCTGAGTACAGGGGCCAATTGGTGAGCCCACAGAGAGAACAAAAGAATAAATCAAGGATAGGAGCAGGAGAAAAGCAACAAACATCCAATAATAAATGAATTAAAATCAGAAAAATAATTTTTAAACCCAGAAGCTGGTTCCTTAAAGAGACTATCAAAATAGGCAAACTCTCAGCCAAAGCCAAGCAAATAAATTTCACTGTCATATTTAAAAAAGGGTATATACCCTAGACACAAAAGAGATTGAAAATATTTTTACAAACTAGCTATTAAAACTCTATACTAATTATTTTGAAGTCTGAATAAAATGGATGGTCTTCAATAACAGTATAAATTATTGAAATTCATTAACCAAGTAAAAAAGCTGAAGCAGAAATTGAAAATACTGTTGAAAAAATTATCTAAATAAATATCAGGCCAAGAAAATGTATATGTAGTATAGTTAATAGTATTGTAGTTCAATTAATAATGCTGTCTATAGTTTAATAATAGTATTGTACAAAAATAAATAAACACCAATCAAAATTGAAATGAATATTTTTAACACATAAGAGAAACACAGAGTTGCTATATTTACTACATAAAAATTAAATTAATAACTAAAACTAATTTTTAATATATTTTACTACTGTTAGGTCAAGAAGATGGATATAAAATGTAATATGTTTATATGAAAACATTCAAGCTCACTAATAATTCGATAAGAACAATGAGCTCTTATTTTTGTATTATCAATTATAATTTTTAATTAAAATGTCCAAAATTTGTATGAGGAAACATTTGTAGCTTGCTGGTGTGTGAGCAAAAATGGTTTAATCTTTCTGGAAGGCAGCTAGGCAATTCATATCCAAAAGCCCTACAATTTTACATTTCCAGCAATTTCTCTTCCAGAAATGCATTATAAGGATAGACATTAGCTAGGCATAAAGATTTAAATCCAAGGATGTTTGTTACACAGGGATGCATTGTTTACAGCAACAAAAATTTATATATATATATATATATATATATATACACACACACACAAACTTATAGCTCAGTCAGCAAAAATAGTTCTATTTAGGAATAATTTCTATCATGAAAAAAGTAAGCTACAAAGCAGCATTTCCAGTATGATTTCAATTTTTAGTGGGTTTTTTTTTGTATTTTTTTTTATTAGTTTCAGGGTAGAAAACAACATAATGATTAGACATTTATAACCCTCACAATGTGATATCTTCCCTCCCAGTCTATTACCCCTCTGACATCATATATTCCCTATGCTATACTTTACATCCTGTGGAAAAAAATATATATATTTACATATATGACTATATATATATATATATATATATATATATTACATATTTATATATACACAGAGGTGCCAAAAAATGTATACAAGTGGGCACTTTGGTCAGCGTTGCTCAAGCAGTAGTTCACTGTAATCAGAAGTATCGGGACGTTGATGGTAACCACTTTGAGCACCTCTTGTAATGGCAGAAGTCACACGTGACTTGTATTCATTTTTTTGTTATCGGTATATATTCAGTATTATAATTTTAATACAGTTTTCCTTTCTTAAAATGTGTATACTATTTTTGTATATATATTTTGTATATATATTTTGTATAAAAAAATATATATATAGTTATAGTAGGCATTCAATATCAGCTTCAATTTTTATTTTTGAAAGAGAAACAATAGAATGTGAGAGAGAAAATAGAGATAAAAAGAAAGTACTAGACAGTTATAAAATAATGAGTTACAAGTCTCCATGTGGTGAGATTTGGACAAATTTAAATTTTCTTTTTTTTGCTTCTACTCTTTTCAAAAATTTCCCTAGAATGTATGTGTGTTACTTTTGTAATTAAAAGAATAACAGTTTTTTAAAACTATACGGGCCAGGGGCCATGGTTAAGAACTGGCTTGGGACGCCAGAGGGCCCCAGTTCAGATCCCACATATAAGGGCCAGTGACACTGCCCTCTACAGCTAAGATGCTGAACAACAGCTCAACCTGGAGCTG
>NW_017731411.1:1972046-1988994 GCF_001890085.2 Hipposideros armiger | reverse complement strand
ATAGCTGATTTTCAGCACCTACAATTAAGAGTTTTCCAGTGTAATATTCTGTTCAATAGAGTAAAGGAAATTTTTTTCTCTCATGCACAGAGGTCAGTAATAGGCAAGAACCTCCCTTAGCTTTCATTTGATTTAAGGGCTCTATTTCTTTACCCTGCCACCTCCCCCACATTTTTTACAAGATCTGGGAACTGTAAAAAAAGTGCCTAATAAACTGCAAGCTTTTCAATTGTCTTATTTTCCTGGGTTGTAAGAAGCTTTCTGGTTAAACTAAAATTCAACCTACTGTCAGATGTTTCAGTTAATAAAACTGAGTTATATTACATATAGTTATTAAAACTAAATAAATGTAGGCTTTCTCCCAAGCTGCAAAGAAAGGCTGAGCTTAAAGAGTTACCTTGGTAATTATCACTCAGAAATCTCCCCTAAGGTTGGAACTCAGGGGGAAATAGGTGTCAATGTCTAAACTTGCTTTCTCTCCCATCAGAAGTCCCTAGGGAAGCAGAAATAGAGGGGATTGGGTGACACCGTTACAAAAATTAGACCTGGGAGAAAAATGATTATGATTATTTAATCCCCCAAAACAGAAAGTGCATCTAAACATGACTGTTTTCAAATGGTTGAAGAACTATGATGAAGAATAAGAGCAAATGGGATTTTAAGAGATGCTAAGAGAGAAGGAAACCTCATGGCAGCTTAATTAAGGTTTATTGAATACTAGAGTAGTAGGGTACGGATGGATGTATTAACGCTTCTCTCTTTTGGGAATTCTAAATGTAAGACAGAAAAGTATCTATTGGACGTCATCCCTGATGGTGGGAAAAGATAGTAAGGAGAATTACAATGACTCGTCCCCAATGCCCATCTGTACTGTCTGATGCCCACCCCCGTTTCCTTGATGAGTTTACTTGTGTTGAGTGGCTGGGGTTTGTCTGCAGATAGACAGGTGCATACGTGGAGGTCACGGGGGCCTTAAGGAGCCAGGAGGCCACAAAAATGTTGAACCATTTTGCGAACGTCTTGGGATTAGCAAAAAGTCTTCAACTGTTTTTCAAGTGTTTTCAGATCTGTTAAAATCCGACTGTGGTTTGCCCCTGAGAACTTTTTCATCTAAATATTTTATGCTTGTTTATTTTAAGAAATACAAGTTTAGTGTTTCTGGGTCCATTTACACTTAGCTCTTTAGATGGGTTTGTAAGCCTGTTCATTGTCCAAGATGCCTCATGGGATTCGAGGAAAGCTGCCTCTTAATTGAGGAGTTGCATTTGGCCAGCCTGAAACAGAAGCAAACTGCAAAAAACCTTTGGTTCAGCTCTCTCTTCACGACCCAAGAAACTGGAGCAGGGTCTGAGTTTGACAATCTCCAATGGTTCTTAAGTTGCATTTGTGTTTAGGTATCAAAGTTTCCCCCTCATTGTCTGGGCTGAAACTAGTAGGTTGCCTGAACATGGGAGACAGTGTTAGAATCAGAACTGATGTCAGATAAATGGTCCTGCGGAATGAAGCTTTGCTAGGAAACACGCCGAAGTCAAAAGTTCAGAACATCAGCTTGGATAAGCCCTCATCTGTTGGCTTTCTGATCTCATTTTTAATCCAATGCCAAGTTAAATGGCCTGTTTAACTCTGAAAATGTCAGTCATTCAACATTTATGCTTTTGTTCATGCTATGTGCACTGAACTGTGCTGGCTAGAAAGTTTATGAAACAGATATAATATATGATCCATGCAACCTTAGGAGGCAGAGTTTATAAGTGTGAAGCAATTAACAAGCAATTAATTATGAATTGTGAGCTGTAGATGATAAAAATTCATGGGAGAGAAAGATCTGGTTAAAGATCTGGTTAAACATAAGGTGCCATAAAATGGCCTTAAGTAGAATGTATACAAGAAGGGGGAGCAAGAAAGAGAAAGAGGGAGAGGAGTGTAAGCAGGAAGAACATTATTTATAAGCTTGTGGTGGAATGTGGCATGGCCTATGTTACAATGAAGTCTATACCAGTTTGAGTGGAGTGGAGGATTCTTATATCTGGGAGCAGTGGAAAAATAAGATTAGAAGAGCTTGTTGGAGGAAGGCCTTCACAGCCAGGCAAGTGCATTTATCCTTGATACAGAAAGAACACTATTGTTGGTTTTAAAGCATTAAGCATGGGAAAAGCAGTGTTGAAGCAAAATTAGTATGAAGGCAGTGCGTAGGGTGAAGTACAGAGAAACTAAGCCAAGGTCAGGGAACCCAGCTGTGTAGTTGTTGGAATGATCTAGGTGCAAAGTATGTACATAAAAGGTTGGTAATCTCATCTCAAATAGTTCCTTGGGGTGTTTTTGCTGGCTTGTGTATTGGGACAATAATAGTCTGATATTAGCAGTATCATATCATTCAACATAACTAAAAGTCCAGAACTGCATAGGCTTCAGGTGTGGCTTGATCCAGCAGCTCAATGACATCACCTAGATCCCAGTTTCTACTTCTTTCCTCTCTGCCATGTCAACTTCCCCCCAAAGGCTGGCTCTTCTCTCAAGTGAGCCATGGATTGCAACTCCTTTGGAGAAAAAAGAAGAAGAAAAAGGAGAAGGAGAAGGAGAAGGTGAAGAACTTTCTTTCCCAGAAACCCCTAGCAAATATCTCCTCTCAGCTCCTCGGCCTACAATAAAATGCTCACCACTGAACCAAATATAGCAGCCAGGGCCCTAGGATGAGGGAACTATATCAAGCCAATTAGGGTCAACCTTAGAGCTAAGGGGAGGGGTCAATCTCACACAAAGTCATATTGCTTTCAAATTTGAGGCCCCAAAAGTAAGGGGAAAAGGAGTAGCAGACATGGGAAGGCAAATCAACAACTGTCCACGACAACATCACTTCAGTATTGTGGTTATCTTCTCCTGCTACGCTGTTGCTCCCGGAGGCACAGAGGCCATCTTCAGCTTGGACCAGGAGGACAACTCGCCGGGAGGGCTCTGTCCCACATAGCAGCCAGATATCTTAGAAAGCAAATAAGAGAGAAGACCCCTCTGATCCCAGGCAGAGGCCCTGTCTCTATAGCCCCTGCTGGATGGGGAGGTGTGGACACAATGGAATCTAAAAATAATCAGAGGCACATATGTGGAGTTGCTTCTCACTGATTCAAGGGAAGAGTTACGAAGATCACCGGGAGGCCCCAATAATTAGGTCATCATGAACATGGGCAAATAAAATTGACCATGAAATTGCAGATCTTAGGACGAAGGTGGAATAAAATATTTGCCTTGTCACCAATACTTATTTTAGTGCTGCACACTGCTTTCCTAATAGTCTTGGCAGTACCTAGGTTGTCCCTAACATACCAGCCCCAGAATGCCAGACCTCTTTCTCAGGCTGTGCCCAATGCCAGAGAGCCCATTCTCTTCCTGCCCCAGGAGGGTGTTTCTGTCTTTGTTCCTTACCAGATACCTCCTCTCACTGAAACTCATCTACCACATTCCTGCTCATGAACAGAGCCTCCGAAGTTCTCCCTGAAGCGTACCCCAACCCACGTGGCATGGCACTTTTGGGAAAACTTCGTGCCATCTGCCAATTTAAAGATTTCATGGTGCCTGTTTTTCTGGGTCATTTATTTTGAGGGGAGAAATAAACATGACCAATGTCCATACCCGTCTCTAGGGAGAACCTCTATTTTCCACCCGCTGGGCATCAAAGCCAATCTTTGGTGACTTATAGCTGTTCTCTGTCTGGTGTTGTATTCAGTCCTTCAGATGACCTTGCACCTGGAGGTGTTACAAATGCTGCTTTTGTTTGTAGGTGCAACAGTCACAGGGCAGTTGATATAAAACAAGACAGGTGTTTGCATCATAAAACAAATCAGTGGCCTCAGGGGGACTTGGTAGCCTCGCCCCCACCCCCACCCTTTTCTCCTGATTTCTTCACATGCTGAGTGAGACCCACCAGGCACCATGCACTCCACCAGGGGGACAGCTGGCTGAACAAGACCAAAGAGAGAGACTTCAGCTGGATGCTTATTTTATGATGACTCAACAGCTCAGCAATAAATAACGAAAAAATCAACTTTAGCCACTCTTCCCAAATGCTCTCCAGCCTGTGAGTAGTCTGCAGTTTTCATCTGAGTGTGTAGATCCCCAGGCAGGCTTTTCCTGCGAATGCCCCAACAGCAGTTAAAGCCTAAATAGGGTTGACAGATGCTGGGAATATGCAAGCCAGCCAGGGAAACACTAATCTAACCAGATGTGTGGGCGGAATGAGAGCAATCTTAGCATCTGTAAGACTGAATAGATTAAGATCTAAAAAATGGGGGCAGGGGAGCCGTGGTGGGTCAGGAAGGGGAGGTGGGAGAAGGTGGGAGGGAGCTCGGTTCTGTAAGGTGTCAGCTTCATCACCCAGTATTTGCCAACGTCAAGGAAAACAGAAGAGTGAGCGGTGCTTAGAAAAACAGCATCTTATTTCCAATGTTGTTCCAAGTATTCTGTCACAATAGAGGAGGTGGTGCTTTGCCCAGGAAGAATCCACTATCGTTACTCGTAACTGACAGCCTAAAGCTTATATCCTGCTGAGATCTGAGTTACAGCCTGACCCAAATGCATTCATTTGTTTACTTATTATTAATATCAATAGAAACACTGATAAGGAAAGTATCCATCCTTCCCAGTAACAAATAAATTAATGCAAAATAAGACAATCATATATCATATTTCACCTGCTATAGAAACTTCCTTATTTTAATGGTATGATTCAACGCTACAAACGATGTGGTGTAAATTGATACAGTGTCTGGAAGACAATTTAGCAATCTTTATCAAGAGCTTTAAAAATATACTTTGTGGCCTAATAATTTTAATTTCAGATACCACCCTATAAAAATAATCAAAGATGCCAATCATGGTAATATGACAATGATGAACCAAAAAAAAATCAATCGAAATTCCCCAAAAGGCAGAATAATTAAATCTATGGTACCCCCATATATCAGAATATTATGCAAACAGAAAACATTCTGTTTTCACATGGCCTTACAAATGCTTACTAAGTAATAGTAATTGAATAAAGTAACTGAGTATACAGAAAGGGGACACAAATTAAGAAGTCTGGTATGTATGTGTGAGTGTATGTGTATGTATCCTTTTCAAAGAAAAAATAATTTTTCCTTTAAGCAGGTCCTCATTTTCCTAAATTCCCTGAAATACATGTTTCTTAAAAGAAAAAATATATATAATTTTTAAAATGTTCCTTCGTTTTCTTTGAACAACAAAGATGTACTGAGCCAATAACTTAAGCTTCCTTGAAACTATTTCTTTCATCCATTAAAACAAACCTGAAAATATTCTGTCCCAAGGTTTTCCTATTGGAGACTACAAACTGAGGATGTCCGGAGTGTGGGATCACATCCATGCCAGGCTGCCCAGGTCATGGCCCACCTCTGCTCCCAGCTGTGGCCACCAAGGAACAAGTGCATGTTAGGAAAATGGCCCCTAGCCTTTAGGACTGTACTAAATTTGGAAGGGAGTGTTTTAAACACTTCTTGTTTGATGCCCTGCATCTCAGCATTATGCCTGTACCCCTAAGCAAACCTCAGTGTGCCAGGCCTGGTAGCTGGATTTTTGCTTCATTCTGGAGACCTGCTGCCATCCTGTGTCCCATCTGTGCCCCGGTGCACTGAGCCAGTCCTTGCATTTGCACCTCTCCAGAGACATGAGTCCCGCCTAGTTCTTGCTGGGTCCTGGCTCATGACCCACTAACTGAGTTGACTCCCTGCCACCATTCGTCGGCCCAGATCTGCAAGGAACCCTGCCCCCCGGCCCTCCCAGGAGTCATTATGGCTGCCTTCTGCTAGAGCCACCCCAGTTGAAAAAATGTTCGTTCTTTCTGTGGATTCTGCCCTACGCCTTGTCTGGGTGGACTCACTTTAGGGGCCTCTAGTAGGGGAGTAAGCTCTTGGACCGCCCTGGTGGGCTGTGGCTCTGTCTTGGCCCTTTGCAGTCTGCATGTGGCACCGCAGGCACACAGACAAGGTGGCATTTTTTTAAAATGTGATACTCCTTGCTGTTCTACCCAAGTCAATTCTAGAAGTGAGTCCATTCTAAGTACACTTATTTCTTTTTTATAAAATGGCATCCTTTATTAATAAATTTATTAGTGCAGCTTATTGGACACTTAGTCAAACCTGCACATCAGATTTTTCTGAAATAAATTGTCTGAGTTTCCCAAATATATTTTATAAGAAATAAGCCAGATTCAGATCAATTGTGTCTCTGTCTTTAGATGAAAGATATGGGGACACGATGCTTTCCTTCCATGGCATTGAAATTGCACAGGAGGCGCCACCCAAAGGTGGAATAGATGTCTCCCACCGGGTGTGTTCTTTGTTAGAGGTGTCCAGGCAGAGGCTGTGGGCACACAGCAGGGGGATGCCAGCAATGAAGGGAGAGTTAGACAAGAGTTCCCTGAGATTCTATGATTACCCCATCAGGACTCAACCTTCATATAGATTTCAGGTTGTGAACCTTCTCCAGAACCTGTATCAATAATAACATTCAATGAATATTTACTAAGTACCACCCATGGACCAAACACCATGGCAAGGAAGTAGGTATACAGGAGATGATCATCAGAGAGCTATTGCTGAACTTAGCCTGCGTGAGAAATACACTGGGTCAATGGGGCAATAGTATCTCTTCCCTCTTTTTAACATTCACCTTAAAAACTGGATGAATCGCTCTTGGATGGAAAATGAGAAGGGCCAAGGTAAAAAGAACACTGTGTTTTACTCAGTTCTTGCTACAGGCCAGGCTCTGGGCTGGGTTTTGTTGTTGTTGTTGTTGTTTTTATTGGGGATTATTGGGGAACAGTGCATTTCTCCAGGATCCATCAGCTTCAAGTCAAGTAGTTGCCTCAATCCAGTTGTGGAGGGCACACCAAAGTGGCCAATGTGGAAATCGAACCGGCAACCTTGGTGTTATGAGCACTGCGCCCTGTGCTCTAACCAACCACCTGAGCTAACTGGTCGTCCCTGAGCTGGGTATTTTATATGTGTTATCACTACAGTCGCTCTTCCCAAGGCTCCTCAGTCTATAGACGAGTGGGTGGCATTGACATTAATGCCCGAATGTCCCTGGTGCTTAGGTATTCCTGTTCCACATGAGAATTCTACACCCTTACAAATACCCCTTTAACTCAGGAATTTCTGAGAGCCTTCAAAGAGCATGTCCCCTAGTCCCACAGCCCAATCCTGCTTGACCTGATATTGTCATCTCCAGCTCCAGCCTCTTCCCCTCCCTGGTAATGGCTCCTGCTATCCTAACTGCCCCCGTAACTGGCCTCTGCCACTCTACCCAACCCACCATTACCACCAGCCAAAGGCAGCTGCCCATGGTTCTGGCAGTATGCAAAGGGGTGGACTGCTGTACAGGACTCTGGGAAGCAATGGGACTGCTTCAACCCTATGCCTGGATAGGAGACACACAGCAGAGATGCCTGTGCCATAAAACGTATAATGTTTCTCAGTTCATACACACAGCGCTTTGTCTCCTGGGACGTGGACATGCTACCACAGTATCTGGCTTGGGACAGTTTTAACAGTGGCATGCTGGTAAACCAGTTCTCAAAATTTAAAACAAACAACAAAAAACTTGATTTGTGATGTTTACCAATTTTTATAGTGTAAATGTTCCCACCGTAGTCAGCGTCAAGCTACTTGATGTCTCTGAACACAGAGTTGGGCTCCGTTGTGCACAACAGGCTCTCGGGAGAAGAGGAGGGTCCACTCTAGCACTTCTGGAGGCCATGATGGACAAGGGACCACTACTGCCCTTAGCATCAGGCCTGCATATCAGGAGTCTCCTTCTCTGTGCTGACATGTTGTTCCCTTTTGGAGAATTCTCCTTTGTGGCTCTGCCATAGTCCCTACAGCCTGCTGCCTACTGCCTCCTGCTCTCATACCTTGAAAACATATCAGACGTGACTTAGTAACTAAACAATTGTGGACAAATTTAAGTTTAAATGTGTCTCCTCCTACACTCACTCAGCTGTGTGAGTGAGTGCCCCTCAACTCCCATTTGGTGAGATAAACAAGCAGGCTTCCAGTATCCAGAAACAAACAATCAAGAAAACAAAAAAGAGTCTGTCCCACCCAACTTATGCTATGAGGCTAGTGCTTCATTCCATGGATGAAACTTAACTTTCCATGATTTGCCTGGTCACTTTCTGTAGGGGAAGTGGGGGGGAAAACCCTTCCAAGTTATCTTTGATCACAGTGTATAGTCCTCATGTTGGTAATTAATACCTCCAATTCTAAGTAATGATTAAAATTTCATCTAAAGAGAAAACTTCTCCCTTTCCCCTGCCTGTTACAGGCTTTAAGAGCAGGAGGAGGGGGCATGATGGGCTTTTTCTCTGTTCTCTTAATCCTTTCTCCCAGTAGGGCTATCTATCTCTACGCCTCCAAGCTTGAAGCAGAGGTGGAAGGAGATCTAATGGCCAGTGAAAGCTCTTTCTCAACTGGCACCAGTTAATCTGCTATCACTTTGCTATGGCCATGGCAGGTGTTTGAAACAGCCTCTTTGTCTCCACTGTTCTTTGTGGCTTCATTGGCTACAACCCAGATACCCTACGATTCTCTGGTACAGGTAAATGTCCTTCAGCTGGTCACTGGATGGATATTTGATGATGTGTCCAGCCTCCTCCCGAGACCCACTGTCCTCTCTGAGTGTTCCCCTTGGTTATAACCTAAAAGTTTCCCAGGATTCAGCCCAGCAGAAACCTTATTTCAAGTCATTTCCTTGCTCATAACACCTACAAAGTAGGTGGCAGTGTTGCCATTTGAACAAAGTAGGAAGCCCAAGCTAACAAGAGGAACTCCGTGTTTTGAGCACCTACTGTGTGCCAAGCACTGGGCCAGGATATTTATGGGCATTAGTTTATTTTTTATACAACAGCTGACACATAGGGCCATGGCAGTTTTTATACCCATTCTAAAAATGAAGAAATGGAAACTTGAAGACTCTGTGATTCGCCCAGGATCACAGAGCCTTTCTGATTCCTGGGCTCTTGTTCCAGGCTTTTTGATTTCCTGTTTTGGCAGAAAGGGAGGGAAATGGTCTCCGACTTCTAAAGAAAAAAGAGATTTTATAGTCAAAGACAATGCGACTGTTAGGAGTATTTTGATTTATAATAGTTAGCCTATTTATGCCAGGAAAATGAAATAGACAACAACTAAATTCTCAGGGATCCAGTAAACCTTTATCCCCAAATTATTGTCCATTCAGATTTTTAGGAGATTTTTACTTATTAGAATAAAACCCATCTTAACACTAAATATATTGTGCAAATCAAATTTAAATTCTCCTTAAATAACTGTAGTAATGATGCGGCGATATCTACCGTCAAGGATGTTCGGACTGAAATTCTCCACATGCCGTTAGAACTTGGGGGATCCCAGTCACTCTGAGCTCCATGATTACAGGAAGTCATCACCCCATGTTCTCAGCACCTGGCATTGTGCCTGGTATACAGGAAGTGCCTAATTCATGCCTGTTAAACACCTGTTGAAAGAGCTGGACCCAGTACTCAGAGTACCTTTTCAGCTGTCTCTGCCATTTCTGAGAGAGAAGGTCAATGTCAGGCTTATGACCAATAAGAGCTGATGTCTCCTGGCTTTTTCCTTGGGCCAGGACTCATTTACATCTTTTCGTTTTCAAAAATCCTCACAACAGGGCCAGTGATACTGCCCTCCACGACTAAGATGCTGAACAACAGCTCACCCTGGAGCTGGGCTGCAGTGAGTCGCCTGCGACGGCGTAGGCTGCAGCCCCTGCTGCAGTGGATTGCCATGGGCTACCGTGTGTAGCCAGCAGCCAGCATGATCGGTCAGCAGCTGCCGTGACTGGCCGTCCAGAGACCAGCGACTGATCTGCCTCACCCGGGAAGAGCACAATGATGGTGCCAACTTGGGCCAGTGAAGCAACGTCCTCCACAACTAGACTGAAGAACAAAANCACAAAGAAATCCCTGCCAGGCCAAAACTCAGAGCTGACAATTTGAGAAATATCAGGTGTCCACTCCTAGACAGTCTCACATTTCAGTTTATCCGGGGGGGGAGGTGGAGAGAGAGAGAGAGAGAGAGAGAGAGAGAGAGAGAGAGAGAGAGAGAAGGCCTCCCCTGGGAAAACAGGACATGCTGTACAAGGGGACAGCTCTAGTGTCTGGAAATTATAAAAAGGACAGGATAAAAATGTGCCTTGTAACATCAGCTTCCTTTTGTTTAAACATAACACGGCACTTTCCAAAGAACATTTTAAAAGTTCATCTTTAAACTTGGAACGAAGATGTCACCTTGTTTTTACTGTGCATAATCACTGCTGGGCTTACTTAGAATCTAAATAAAAATCTATAAGGTTTCAAGCAGACTTTAGTTTACAGTGGGTTTTTTTTTTAAATTTGTTTGGGTTTTGCCCATCATCTCACCTGTTTTTATTATATTTTTTGTCTCATTTATAAGAAAAGAGGAGATCACCTTTTTCCCAAAGCTCTGAAATGGGAGCAAGAAGAATAAGGTGAGAAAAAGCTACCCTAAAATCACAGAATTTGAAGCAAATTATTGTGTATAAATATATGTATACATATAGAGCAACCAACAGATATGAAAATGAAGCAAAAGGCAATACATTTCCATCCAAAGTCGGGATAGGGAAAATTAGAAACAATTAAGTTAACAGATTATTAATACTAATGTTTTGAAAACGGTAGAGAATCCACAAATGCCTTGAGGTATTTACTAGCGACTAAAATCCTGCATTCTGTTTTGTTTAAATAAAGGCTTTCCTTTCTTTAATGTGCACAATATTACCAGGAAGGGGAGACAGCACCAGACCATAATGATTCAATATACTATGTAGAGGAAAAAGGCCTAAAGAAAAAGCAGATGGCAACCCCTTTTGCAGGAGCCATATAATTTCATGGTGCATTTTCTCCTCATGGCTTCACTGAAATTCAAGCCCACAGGCCAATTCTTTCTGGCAGCGGATGGGCTCAGGGGCTGGGGAGGACGCAGCAAGAATGGGTGAAGTCTTAACAAAAGGTGTGGCAGATATATCTCTGCTTTTTGGTGAGTGTCCACTCTTTTCTAGACCAATAGCTTTCTGTACTCAGCCCAACCAAGGCTTGTGATGGTCACACCAGCCCCATCTCTGTTGGTCAACAATCCACCTCATTTCATGTCACCTCATTCAAATTCCTGACGGATTGGTCTAGCTCACTTTTTTGAGTAAGGTTACACAAGTCAAAGGTCAGTGGCCAGCTTGCAAAGAAATACCCCTTTAGGACAGCACATGGTCATTTAGGGCACCAAGGGCTGTGCGTGGTTAGGCCTCCCTCACCCCACCAGCCCCAGTGTGAGTAGCTACCCTACAATATGTAGTAAGTAGCACTTGGACATTAAATGAACTGAATCACTAGAACAGCAGTTCTCAAAGTGTGTTCCCTGGACCAGTAGCACCCGCACCAACTGAGAACTTGTTAGAAACGCACACTCCCAGGCCACATCCCAGACTGACTGAATTAGAAACTCTGGGGTTGGGACTCAGAAATCTGTGTCTTTAACAAGCTCTCTAAGGGATTCGAATACACACTGAAACTTGAGAATCACTGGGTTACAATAATTCCAGATTATCTTCAAGCTCAATGCAGTAGAGACTGAAAGTGAAGGCAGATTTTATTTGTTTCAAAAAGACTATGGCCAGCCGGCCGAGTGGCGTGTTCGTTAAGAGTTGGCTTGGGACGCCAGCTCTGAGCAGCAGGGTCCCTGTTCGGATCCCACATGAGGGCCAGAGACACTGCACCCTCTACAGCTAAGATGGTGAACAACAGCTCCACCTGGAGCTGGGATGCCGTGAGTCACCGGTGATGGTGTAGGCTGCAGTGGGTCTGCAGTGGGCTGCCCTAAGCTACTGTGAGTGGCTGGCAGCCGGCGTGAGCTGCCAAGAGCCGCGGTGAGCAGCCAACCAGTGGCCGGCGACTGATCTGCCTCACCTAAGAAGAGCACAATGATAATACCAACATGGGCCAGTGAAGTGATGTCCTCCACAACTAGACAGAAGAACAAAAAAGGACAGCAACTTGTCTGTTCCCCTTCCCCCAATTCCCCAATAAAAATCTTAAAAAAAAAAATCCTCACAACATATTAAAAAAAATGTTCTTATGTGAGACGGCTAAAAGTGGTAAAATTATCATAGTCTGCTTCAGAGATGTTTAGTGGATTGTCTGAGGTCATGCAAGTGAATGGACCTGACAGTCCCAGATTCAAATCCTCGTCCCCAGCCTGGCATTGTTAAGACCTGCCATAAACAATGGCAGCAGAAAGAGGCCTCGCCCCTCTCGGGGTGGCAGCGAAAACATGTGGTTCCCCCCTTTAACAAGAGTCTGCGGCACAACCCTTCCTGGCCATTTGTCAGAGCGCTTGCCAGATGCTCACTTAGGCTACTTGTTATTTGAGTGATTGTCGATGAGGCAGATGTGAAGGATGATTCCCTGCTGCCCCGAGGAACAGACACGGGGACAGCCATCAGTCCGGCTTACACCGCACACTCCGAGTGAAGGGACTGACAGAAAGCTGGCCCTGCAAAACACGACTCCCCCCAAACCTGATCTCAAGGAGGGCAAACGATCAGCTGGGGCTCACTCTGTCCAGGAATCACAACACTCCCCAGAGGGACTTTTTCTAACTTCAGGCCTTGATGGAGGCAATCATGGGGTTTTTTGAGGGTATTTATGCTCACACTCTGCTATGAGAACTACATGCCATGTGTTACCTATATAATGAATTTGTATAAAATACATATATTTATATAATAAAAATATCACCTGAGCCCAAGAAGACATAATGAAGAAATGTAATGTGTAATGTGTAATGTAGTGAGAATCCTGGAACAGAAAAAGGGACCTAAGGTAAAAACCTAGGAAATCTAAATAAAGTATGGACTTTAGTTAATAATAAAGCATCAATATTGGTTCACTAACTCTAACAAATGTATAACATTAATGTAAAAAGCTAAAAATAGGAAAAACTGGACATGGGATGTATGGGAATTGTATACCCTCTTAGTAATTTAAATCTGAAACTATTCCAAGAAATAAAGTACGTATGTAGTTTATATGTACATGTAAGTAACGAGGTCTGACAATTGAGTTTATGAACTCATCCTAGAAAAAGTGCTACATACCTCATTGCTGAATATCACTATGGTCACCTTCGAAGTACTCCCCTTGGGAAGCTATGCACTAATGCCAGTGCCTAGTCCACCCTTCAAAGCAATTTTGGAACTCTTTCTGGAATGGCCATCAGAGCTGTCGTCCTATTGACCTTGAGGTCCTGAATGTCACCCAAATGTCCTCCTTTCAATATTTCCTTTATCTTCGGGTAAAGAAAGAAGTCACTGCGGGCCACATCAGGTGAGTAGGGAGGGTGTTCCAATACTGTTATTTGTTTTTTGGCTAAAAACTCCCTCACAGACAGTGCCATGTGAGTTGGTGCACTGTCGTGATGCAAGAGCCATGAAATGTTGGCAAAAAGTTCAGGTCGTCTAACATTTTCACACAGCCTTTTCAGTACTTCTAAGTAGTAAACTCGGTTAACTGTTTGTCCAGTTGGTACAAATTCATAATGAATAATCCCTCTGAGATCAGAAAAAGTTGCAACATTGTTGCAGTAAGTTCCCAAACTTAATTATCTGAACTGGTGTGTGTGTGTGTGTGTGTGTGTGTGTGTGTTAGACAGACAGATTAGATAGATAGATAGATAGATATAGATAGAGAGATAGACAGATAGATAGATATAGATAACCTCCAGAGTTTTCACAGCCATCTTATTTCTTCTCAACACCCAATGAGTGATAGCCCCTTGCCAGTGTGTCTGAGAAACTAAAACCTGGTTCTCGTTTTGTTCCTCTGTTCCTTTTTGCACAAACTGCACAGGAATGTCTATTCCGTGCTTCGTGGCCCTAAAGTTTTAGCAGACCTGGAGTCCTGATTACAGATTGGCCCTCTGCAAGTGTGGGGCAAAGAACTAAATTTTTCTTTTTGCTTTAGCTACTTCATGATACACTCTTTTTGAGTCCTGGGTTTTTGCAGACCATACCAATTTCTAGCGAAGCTTTTGTCTTTCCCACACATAAGCCCTATTCTGGCTATGGGTTGCCACCCCCAGCCCCCAGCCTCTCCCAGCCTCTGCCTGCCTCTCCCCAACTCTCCCTGCCTCTCCCAGCCTCTCCCTGCCCTTCCCAGCTTTCCCCAGCCTCTCCCAGCCTCTCCCAGCCTCTCCCTGCCTCTCCCTGCCCTTCCCAGCTTTTCCCAGCCTCTCCCTGACTCTCCCTGCCTCTCTCAGCCTCTCCTTCCCTCTCCTTCCCTCTCCCTCCCTTTCCCTGCCCTCTCCCTGGTAGCCTGGTATCCACCTGCAGCTGTGTTCCTAGGAAATGTGCTGTCTGTGTGTCAGCAGAAGAGAGACTGTAGAATCTCATTGGTTGAAAAGCGTTTCTTCCTGCTTGAACCCCATATTGTGAAAAAACATGAGTTCCTTAATACTTTCAGTGTAACACAAGTAAACACACACCCCGCCCCCCATGATACTTGGGCACATCTCAGCCCCCTCCATTTGCCTGTGGGTCTCAGCCTCAGGGAAACATTCCCTCACCACCTGATCTAGAGAAGCACCTGTCCTCATTAATCTCCTCACCTGCTTTGCTTTCCTCCACCCCACATAGCACCACCTGGCTGGATAAATGTTTCACTGTTTACTTGTGTATCCTCTGTCTCTCACCACTAAATGGAAATTCCCCAAAAGCAAACATTTTTCTCTTTTGCCTGCTCCTGTATCCCCAGTGCTTGGAAAAGTGTTCTTCAACTGCTTTAGAATCACATGGGAGGCTTTGAAAACCCCACATACCCAGGCCACACTCCGAGCCTATTAAACCAGAACCCCTAGTGGCAGGACCCAGGCACTGGTGTATTTAAAGCTTCCCCAGTGTGATGGTTCATTTTTTATGTCAACTGGGCTAGGCTATGGTGCCCAGTTGTTTGGTCAAATGCCAGTCTAGATGATGCTGTTAAGGTATTTTTTAGATGTGGTTAACATTTAAATCAGTAAACTTTGAGTAAAGCAGGTTACTCTACATAATGTGAGTAAGCCTCCACTAATCCATTGAAGGCCTTAAGAGAAAAGGTCCCTCTCATCCCCCACCCCCTCCACCAAACTCAGGAAGAGAGAGTTCTGCCTCCAGTTGCCTTAGGACTCAAGACTGTAACATCAGCTCTTCTCTGGATCTCCAGCCTGCCCTTCAAATTTCAGGCTTACCAGCCTTCACAATCACATGAGCCAATTCCTTAACATAAATCTCTCTCTGTATATATACATCCTGTTGCTTCTGTGTCTCTGGAGAACCCTCGTTAATACACCCAGTGATTCCATGTCTGAGAACTGGTGAGCCAGAAGAGTGTCTGGGGCATGGTAGGCGGTCAGTGACTACTCAGGTGAATGACTATCTTTTCAATCAGTTTTCCCTGTAATGTGTAGATTGTAATGGATTCTGGAAAATCCGTCCTCTGGGATGCCCAGATCCTAAAGCACCAACAGAGAACCTAAGGGATGGGATGGAGGTGGTGATCAGAGTTGAGTCTTTATCCAAACCTTGAGCTGAGCCGCTGTCCCAGCTGAACACGAGGGGAGAGCTGGCCACGTCTCTCAGACAGAAAGCAAACATCAAGTCGGAGACCCAAGAGGGAATCGCATCTTTGAAATATGGTGTAAACAAGATTCTGTTGCTTTCCACTTTAAGAAACAAATGTGAATAGGAGAGATGGTGACTATCATTTTTTCAAAGTTGGTCTCTAAAGATAAGTCTTGGTTTTATTAAGAATGAATGATTAGATTAGAAATATCTCCTTCAAGAGAGCCACCAAAGCCCACCTGCCATGACTTTTCCAAATCATCATTGAAATGACCAATGGAAAGCTGAATCAGCTCAGAACCAGAGAAAAGGGTCATCCATAGATTTGAATCTTTGAGGAAATTCTCCAAGAAACAGGGCAGTGGAGACCAGATTGCAAGACAGTTTATAGATCCAGTTTGCCTTATACGCAGGAAAACCCCTCTGGAGTGGCCAGATGATGCTCAGAAACACACCCTCACTCAGCACCTCCGAAGAGAGAGAGGAAGTGTTGGCATGGAAACACTTCTAGGAAAGCGTCCTGTGCCTGCATCTTGCCAAGGCTGGACAGTGGGGAAGACGCTCACCATGGAACATAGTGGACGCAACATGGCAGCTCAGTCCTTGGTGTACCCGGCTGTTCAGACTGGGTACTGATGACTGATGTGCTGGGGCTGATGACTGGCTCAGCAGAAGCCATGCCCCACAGGCCTCCAAGCAGCAAAAGAAAACTGCAGCATGCTTACCTCTGCCCTCTCTGCGCATCCGAGCCTGGCAGTTTTGAAAAGGGGCCCAACACTCATAAAATCCATCTCAACTGCTAAGAGTGGAGCTCCACACATCCCCACGCCAACCCTCAAATCACTGGATGAATGAGAAAACAAAAACCAGTACTTGGAAAGAAGTGGAAGCGAGCTGAGGAATGAGATCATACGTTCCCCCCCATGAAACAGATTGACTTCTAGAAACAAGAAAAAAATCACGGCAATTTCTATGATTCTGGAGTGGGGGATAAGGTGATGATTGTGGTGAATACACAAAGAAATCCCTGCCAGGCCAAAACTCAGAGCTGACAATTTGAGAAATATCAGGTGTCCACTCCTAGACAGTCTCACATTTCAGTTTATCCGTGAGAGGAGACAGAGAAAGAGAAAGAGAGAATGGGGGGGGGGGGGGGAGAGAGAGAGAGAGAAGGCCTCCCCTGGGAAAACAGGACATGCTGTACAAGGGGACAGCTCTAGTGTCTGGAAATTATAAAAAGGACAGGATAAAA
>NW_017731411.1:1961245-1972028 GCF_001890085.2 Hipposideros armiger | reverse complement strand
TTAAAGGAAGGAAATTATGATGTGTGCTGTGGATGAGCCTTGAACACATAATGCTAAGTGACATAAGCCAGTCCAAAAAGGAAAAATATGGTATGACTCTACTTATATAAGGTACCTAGAGTTGTCAAATTTATAGAGACAGACAGGAGAATAGATTACCAAGGTAGAGGGAAATGGGAATTATTTTTAAATGGGTACAAAGTTTCCGTTTGGGCTGATTAAAATGTTCTGGAGATGGATGGCAGTGATGGTTGCACGACAGTCAATAATTCAAAATGAGAACAATCCAATGATTTAGTGCAAATGCTTGTCCTGCTCTGAAACTGATTTACACCATAAGAGTTTTATAAAAATTTTTTTGTATTTTCTATAAAATTTGAGAGAATATTGCATCTTTGCCACGAGAATAGTCTAGTTATCAAAAAAGGGAGATGCTGTGATATGAAAAACAATCTTTTAACATTTCATAATAAATGTAAAGTTCTACAAAACATTTATAAAAAACCATAAACCCAATGTATGCACAACCCAGCATAAGAATAGAATGTTTACCAAAACCATAGTTCTCCCCTGCATGTTGTCCTCCTCTCTTCAGGTTGAACCACCTGGTTGCAATCTTAAATTATGATTCCCCAAACTTTAAACATTGAGGTGACAGGAAATAGATCATATACTTATGAACCTCGAGAAATACTTATGAAGAAAATGGAGAATGATTTGTTGCAATGTTGTCATATCTTATAGAGAAGTTTAGCCCATTCACAAAGATTTTTAAAGATGCTCCTTAACCAAATAAAATTTACTTTGTTAGAAACTCTATAAAATTTCACAGTGTTAATAGAAGCCAAATGTTCATTGTGAAAACTGAACATAAAAAATAAGAAATCAGGCCGGCCAAGTGGCTCAGTTGGTTAGGAGTTAGCTTAAGAGCGCGAGCTCTGAGCAACAGGGCCACCAGTTCTATTCTCACATGGGCCTGTGATGCTGCACTCAAGCTGAGCTGCCACTGAGCTGCCAACAGGTGGCAGGATGGCTCAGCTGGTGAGAGCACATGCTCCTAACAACAAGACTGCCTGTTCGATGGTGGGCTATGCCCGCCCTCAACTAAGACTGAACTCGGCACCTTGAGATGAGCTGCTGCCCAGATTGCTCAGTGGATAGAGTGTGCGCTCTTAACAATAAGGCTGCTGGGTTGACTCTCGCATGGGATGGTGGCTATGCCCAACTGCAACTAACACTGAACACATCACCTTGAGCTTAGAGGCCACGAGCTGCCGACGAGCAGTCAGATGGCGACTGGTGCCCTCCACAACTAAGATTGAAGAACAACAACTTGGCTGGTCCCCCTCCCCAATTCCACCACACTGTTCCTCTCCCCAAATTCCCCAATTAAAAAAAAAAAGAAAAAAAAAGAAATAAGAAATCTAAAATCCATTCTTTATTAAGAGAATACCCAATCATAAAACACCAGTCAGAATATTCTTTTTTGGTAAAATATGGGTAACAGTAACATCACTTGACAGAATTCTAAAGTATCAGCCAATGTAATAAACAAAACAGAACAAAAAGTTACAAGAAGTCTAATCTTATTTGTGGATGGTAACCACCTAGAAAAATCTAAGAGAGTGTACTATAATTTATTAAAACTAGAAATGCAGTAAGTTGGGTGATGGTAAAAGCAATATGCAAAATTGAATAATTTTATCATATACCAACAATGACTAAGTAGAAAATATAGTTTAAAAATACATTTTGATAATTAGAAAATATGAGTGCTTAAAAATAAATTTAAGAATATGAAATGGCTTTATTGAAATACATTTTTTAAATGGCAATATAGAAACATGTATACTTTAAAGTAAATCTCACTATTTTTATAATCCCAGTTCTCACTAAGTAATCAATAATCCCAAAAATCTCAACAGATTATTTTGAAGTTTGAAAAAAATGATTCTAATGTGTATTTGGAAGATTAAATACATGAGACTAGCTGAGAGATTATTTTTTAATAGAGTAGAAAAGAGCAGGTTGCATATCATATAAAATAGAATGTCTAGACAAAATAGACAAACAATACAACAGAACCAAAAGACCAAAAATGAGCCCAAGTATATATTGAAATTTAAGAATAAAACTTCATTATTGTAAATCCATTGGAAAATAATGGATTATTTAATAAATGGTGTGATGAAAACTAAGAATTTAGGAAGTAATAAAATTAAATTTCTACCCCATACCTGCACTTAAAATAATCTAATTGGCTTAAATACTTAAAAGTAAAACTGAGAAAATAGAAGTAAAAGAAGGAAATAGTGATAATATCTTACATAACCTTGACCTGGAGATAGCTGTCCTTGAAGTGAATGAAGTGGTTATCTGACTACATGAAATTTAAAAAGAAAATTTCTCTTCGTTATAAATTATCATACATAAGATTACAAGGCAAAAACATTGTTTGGGGGGAGGGGAGACTGCAATACACATGCTTGACAAAAACCTAATGTTCTCAAATTATAAAGAAATTTTTAAAATAAATGTAAAAGATAAATTTCTCCAGAGGAAAGATGAGCAAAGATAAGAAGAGACATTCATACACACACCCCTCACACTCACACACACACACAGGTAGCCTACTAACAAATAATAAAATACTAGATCTCATTAGTAATCAAAAACTCATATCAAAACCACAATGATACATCATTTTTAGCTTACCAAATTGGTAATGATTAAAAACAAAGAGAATACCCACTGTTGATATGAGTGTAACAAGTATTTATTTATATTTACTTTTTAGCAAATTAAGTACAAATTTTTACACATTCTTAAGTGTGTAATAACTTTTTTTAATTTTCAAATCTTACAACAATTGTACTTCTGGAATTTAACCTTAAAGAAATAATTAAAAGATACGCACATACACTCATGCTAGTTAAAACAATACTGGGAACATAAGTCAATAAATATTTCTTAAATAAAAAACAATGAACAAATGTATGAATGACTATACAGGAATACTTAGCCCTGACTTATTGTTAGTAACACTAAAACTGACTGAGAACAGTGGGATAATAATACAGTTCAAAAACTTAAGACAATGCAACCATTTAAAATGTCATTTTAGAATAATATTTAATGACATGGAAGGAGGCTTAACGTATATTCTTAGTACCGTATATTATAAATACAATATCTATTGGCATTTGAATAGATAGAAGAGAGGTAGATGACAGATACATACATACATACATATATACATACATAATGTTATAGACAAAAGAGGGATACTCCCAAAAAAGTTCACAGTGGTTATCTCTGGAAGATATTATTCAAATGTGATATTAAAAATTATTAATATATGAGCATTTTTTAGCCTTTTCTTCTCTCTCATACCAGTGACGAGGATTCTAACCTTGCTGCTCCATTTCTTCCCAACACCCACCATCTGAAGAAGGTTTTCCACTATATTAAGAGCTATCTTGGCCGTGAGAGAGGAATGAGGGAAGGCCCGCTGCAGGTCAGGCTAAGGCTGTTGAGATTCAGGATAGTTTTGAGGAAAGAAACAAGGAACTGCTACATTATACAAAGCAGGCATTTGGGAACAGTTGGGATTTCAAGGTAAATGGTAGTTGCTGATCTGACTCCTTTTGAAATAAATAAATGCAAGTATAAAATGAGAAATTCAAGTATATGTCAAAATTATAGTTTTGCAGTCACTCAAAACCTTTTAAAAAGTGAAATTCTAGTATAAAATGTGCAATTATCTATGGCAGAGGTTGCTGTTCACCCAAATCCATGCCCTGTCCTTCACAGACACACAGCTAGACTACATTTCCCAGCCTCTCTTGCAGTTAAATGTGGCCATGTGACTGAGTTCTGGCAAATGTCACAAGGGAAGCAGTGATGCATGATATTTCCAGAACTTACCCATAAAAATCTTCCCCCCTATCCTTTGTTCTTTTTTTCTTCCAGGCAAATAGGATGACTCATCCTAAGGTGATGGAAACCAAAGGTTAAAGATAGCATCAGAGCAGAGTACCCACCTCAGAAAACTAAAGCCCCCTCCTCTGCCTTGGAATAACTCAACAATTCAGGACTACTAGGTGAGCAAGGAACAGACTTCTATTGTGTTAAGCTACTATGTATTCAAACATATTTATTTCACAAGTTGGGCTACCTTCACTAATGCATCATCATATGCAGATATTCAAGATAATAATGGTTGAGAAACTATTCCGCAATGCTGGAATATCCTCATCTACTTTAAGAATTTCAAAGAGTTAATATCAATATAATAAAAACAAGGAAGGAGAATGGTTGAGCAACTTTTCTGTACAACAACTTTTGTGTTGCTAAGCTGAGACATGCAAGGAGAGGAATAAGGAAGTTTCCACCTTACAAGCCCAAGTCTACCAAGGGAGGTTTCAAGATCACTCACAGAGCCTTAAAATGTTCCTCAGAGTTGGAAGACATGAAGCCCAAGTGCTTGACTTACACTGAAGAAAGTTAGAGCAGACTGTGGAATCAGCTTACCTTCCCCCTGCAAGTCTAGAAGGCAAGAAAAGGATTGACCAACTGCTTCAGGGGCAGAGCCAGAAATAAGTAGCCACATGGGATGCCCCAGAGGTGTCTGCATGGCTGTTTGCAAGAAGACTTCAGCAGGGAGAAGTGATGTCTGGATGCCAGGACTTGAGGAAAGCATCCCAAGCAACCACCTGGAACAGGTGTGTGTCTATCAGGTCAAAGGAATTCAAGAAGAAGCAACCTGGCAGGGAGCTTTTGAAGAGTTTAGGGAAGTGCCCTATGAGAGAATGAGTCATCGTTAAACAGCAGCCAGATGAAAGTTACATTACCACAGTGTCCCTCACGGTCCCTAAATGCCAGTCTATGAGTGCTGAAGCCACCAGCCTAGTTGGAGGAGGCAAGGAGAAGAGAGAGAGGGAAAGAGGGAGTGACCAAAGAAGCCTCATCTCCCCATTGCAGGCATCTGGCCCGAATAAGGTGAGGAGAAAGAAGACTTAACACCAAGCTAAATTTGAGGTTTTACTTTTTTTTTATATAGGATTATACATTCTAATTCTGAAAAGAAACTGAACTGAGGCCTTAGAATGATCTTTGTAGGACTTTCTATCATCTATGTATGAGCAGAGTCATGAATGCCAGGACTTTCATCAGTGGGCAGGAATGAAAACAAGAAATTTACTCACTGAATAAAGGTAAAGGGATGGTAGGAGACAATGCTGCATTTCAATTATGTCATGAGTCATGCTTGTTGTGTAAAGATCATGCGTTAGAGTTAGTTATTTTGAAACTAATTTTTAGTTGCTTAACAGTTTTGACTTTTGTTTGCTTGTTTATGTTTTTGTTTTTGCCCTGGCCCTGGGATGGGAATCCCTCTGAGAGGAAGTCCTTCTTGTGTCAATAATAGACAGGTAAGTAGGAATTAAGCAGATAAAGAAGGGACAGGGTTACATGGAGAAGATTCTGAAAAGAGAATATGACGTGCAAAGACTACTTGGTGAGAGTGTTAGGTAGAAGTTAGAAAATGTAGGAGAAGGCGGAGTGGTGGGAGGGAATCCATGGCGCCTACAGAAAAAGCTCATGAATAACTTTGATTAACTGCCTCCAGCCACAGTATCTGGTTTTCCAATTAATGACAAGAGGTGGTCTGGTGCAAGATAAGGATCTGAGTCAACAGACTGCCAACATCTTAGGAGGCCACCCTCCTGTGGAAGAGCGCACCACCCTTTCCTGCCAAATCAATAAGTGACTCCCTCACCCCACCCAGCAAATTATAAGTCCTTGGGACAAGAAGAGACAGAGGCCTGTGCCTGTCTCTCCCACCTCAGCTAGGTGTTCTGTTCCCTGAGACTGGATCACTAATAAACCCTGCTTGCACACTAATCAGCTTGCTGGCCTTCGATTCTTCACGGCGTCAGCAAGAAGAACCGAGCCTCCCACAACAAAAGGGGATGGCCGTTTTGAAGAACTGAAAGAATCAAAACTGATATTACAAACAATTCTGAAATGAATGACGATAATAGCACTACTTATCTCAAAAGGCTGGGGGGGAGGGGGCAGCCAAAGCAGTACTCACAAGGAAGATATACAGCCTCAAACAAATTATTTAGAAAAACAATGAAGACTGAAAAAAAAACCTAAGAATTCAACTCCAAAACTGAGGAGAGTAAATTTTAAATGACAAAGGGGGGCTGTGCATAATTGGAAACACTAATAGTTGCTCAGAGCTGTGTTTTCACCAAAACCCAATTTTTTAAAGTTGTAGGTCTTAAAACATAGTTTTTTCCTTAAACATTTAAACACAGAGATCATATTTTCTTTATGATTCCAGTAATAGCATTAACACTTAAAGCATCTACTTACTCATTTTTGATTAATTAAAATTTAAATTTGATAAATATTCCCCTAAATAGTTCATAATATTTACAAGCTTAACTAATTAAAGATCCTCAAATATTTTAAATTACAATAATAATTTTAATATAACTGATTCATTCAAGCAATCTTACACATCTATCAGGCACTTAACACTTTTAAGTCTAAAAATTCAAAATGATAAATTTAGTAAATCAATTATCTTAGGTGTTAAGGATTTCAAACATCTAAACTCAAACTATACCCCCCAAAACTACAATAATAGTTAAAGGTCATGCTAACCTTGAATTTAAACTCATATGGGGCCTGAGGATACATTGGGCAGTTAAGGCTTATCTGCCATCTTGAGCTACATTTAAAGGAAGACTGTGGTTTGAGACTTCAAAAGGGACAAAGGCAATTCAGTGGAGATGGAAAAGCAAGTGTTTGGTAAATAAATGTGTGCTGGGCCATCTTTAGCAATGGGACACAAAGGGCTTTGATCCAATGAGCCTTGCTAGGTTCCTCCTTGTCTATCATACCTAGTTCCTATTAAACTACAGTTATCTATGATGATGGTCCCTTCCTGCAGCAGGTCCTCTGTCTAAATTCTTTTAAGCAGTTGGAGGAAGGTCAAAGGTTCTTCCTGAGTCTTTGGTTTCTTAAAAATAACCAGCTCAATATAATCAATATCCAAAAAAAGTCCTATTTGGGGTGGCAAAATTCTGCTCCCCCTCACACACAAGGACTACAGAAAGACAGTCCTCCTAGACCCCCTTTATGATTGAGACAAAAAAGATAATTCTCTTTTAAAAGGGCATGAATTCATGTCAATGTTCAATTATATCTTTCTTATCTTACTAAATTCTAATTTAATCTTGTTCTATAATTTTTTTTACTTTCCCCTGCTTTTAGCAAACAACTTCTCTAGAGTCATTTTATATCACGCTTAATATACCATGTGTTTAAATTGTAACATCATTTAAATTTCAACAATCTTAATTTGCTGAAAAGAAAAAAAAATTTGGAGATGCTTAAATTTACAGCCCCCTAAAATTATACCCCATACTTTTTATAATCCTTTTATGTTATTTGCATCACCATTCTTCAGTTTACAATGTTGACAGAAAAAGAGCAGCAGCAACAACAAAATAATTTTAAAAAAAAAACAAAGAAAGAGGAGGAAAGGAATTAATAAAGATAAAAGTAGAGATTAATAAAATAGAAAACAAAAACAGAACAGCTACTCAATAAAACTAATGTCTGGTTCTTTGAAAAGACCAAGAAAATAGGTAAGTATTTACAAAGACTAATGGAGGATAAAAGAGAAAAGACAGAATTAAATCACATTTGTAATGAATGAGGAAATACACTGCAAACAGCGGGGATTTAAACATTTGTAAAATGATAGATCTTGTTAATGGTGAAGGGCACAGACTCTGCAGTCCAAATGTTTGGGTTTATATCCTGGCTCTGTTTTTTGTTGTGAATCCTTAATAAGTTACCTAACCCCTATTTGCTCACTTATTTTTATGAGAAAAGGGCAGATATTTTACTACCTACTCCATGGGACTGTAGCAAGAACTAAATGAGTTTATCCATGTAAAGCTCTTAAAGCAATGTCTAAACTATAGTGAGCACTCAAGCTGCTCCTCTCATAGCCATCCTCTTCTTAGTAATTAGCACCTCTGCTTTTCCAGTTTCCAAGGAACTCTAAAATTCTGGAAGTATCCTTGAACCATCTTTTTCTCTCAAAACCCACATCCAATCCAGAAGCAAATCTTCTCTTTTCTACCTTCAAAATGTATGCAGAATACAACTTCTCACCCCTTCATTGCAGCTGCCCTACTTTAAGCCACCTCTCAGCTAGATCACTGATGGAAATAATCAGTAGTAAACAGCTTCCTATCTGATCATACTCCTACTCTCCTGTAGTCTATTTTCCATGTAGCCACCAAAGCGAACCTTCTGAAAAATAAATCAGATAAAGTGAATCCTTGGCTCAAATGGTTCTCTATCTCTCTAGTAATGAAGAGTTTCTGCAATGTGTTGGGTTGTCGCTTTTTGCAATGAAAAACACAGAAAAAGTATGTCATGGCTTTTCCGACAACCCAAAACCCAGGACCTTATCTGATCTTGCTCTAGGTCATCCTCTGATCTCATCTCTCACTACTCTGTCTTCTTCATCCTCTCACTCCAAACATTCTTTTATCTTAGTTATTCCCATAAATGCCAGCCTGGCTCTTGCTTGAGAGCCTTTACGCATGGTCTCCCATTTTCCTGGAATACTGTTCCCCCAGATAGACATATGTCTGACTGTCTCTCATTTCGTTTGGGTGTCTTCAGTGTCACTTTCCCAATAATCTAAAGTAAATGTCCACTGATGATAAAATCTCTCAGCAAACTAAAAAGAGAAGGGAACTTCCACAACCTGACAAAAGTTATCTGTAAAAGCTTACAGTAGACATACTAAAATTTATTTATAAGTATCAACCTAGGGAAACACCAAGTTCACAGAGAGGTAACACATGGATTTTTATTTTTGTTTTATTCATTATAGAAAAACATTGAAGAAATATATAAATATTAATCAGAAGGTGAATATTTCATACACTATTAAATGTTTTACTACATTTACAAAGAATAAAGTTACGTCCACATTTTTATGTGCAGAAGGATCTGCAAGCATGTAGTAGAGTAATTTATAAAGACTAATTCTAATTACATAAAAATAGTCATGAAGCAAAACCATGTTTCTACCTATATTTTCATATGACTAAATGAATAGGAAAAGGTAAGGAAAATTCCTCATCAAACAGAGAATAGAGGAAATGGAAGTGGATAGGCCAAAGGAAGTTTTGAAATCTCTTTATTAAAAAATTTCTTATAACAAGAAGGTATTTATGAATTATTAATGCAGTAAACAAAGAACTAAAAAAGAGGGAAAATTGGAGAATGAAAGAGGAGCAAGTCAATCCTATAATATGAGCATTTGATGAAGTACCCAGCTTAGCTCAGGCAAGAATAAAGAAATGGGAAACTAAATTCTATTTTTTTCTGTTTGTAGAAAAGAGAAACTCTTTTGTCTGAACCTGGATGAGGACACGGGAGTGGGAGTTCAATCTGGTAGGGAGAGTAAACTGCAGCACTCACTGGGTACCCTGTATCCTCAGCTCCTCAATAAATTGGTGGGATTGTCCCTACCATTTACTTTCCCACCGCATGTATCCATTGGAGGGGGATAGCAGGGAGGGTTCTAAGGCCTCCACTAGCAGCGGACATGGTCAAGGTGACCATAGCCTTCTGGCTCCCCAGACATGCTTTGAAATTAGCTCCACCATGTGCAGGAATCCCAGCAGGAAGCTTTAGGCTGGGCATGGAGGATGCCCTAACACAATCTACAGGTGCCAGAGACAGCAACCAAGAGCACTCTCGGGAATCTTTCTAGAATCTTTACTGGATGCATTGCAATGCTGCCCCCAGGAGAAAATTGAAGCCAACTGAGAATATCAAACTTTTCCAAGTCTGCAGAAGACTTGCAGATAGCTCAAAGCTAAAATCGGAAGCCACAGCCAACTATTTTATTTTCCTCATACTCAAATGACATGGTAATTTACCCTTTTGGAAGTTTCACTCGTAGCTATCTAGTCATTTCACTCTCTTTGTCTCTCATCAAAGTATTTCATCAAAGTTTCCCATGGATAATTTAAATAACTCTTATCTGAACATCATTGTAAACTAAATTGTGCAGCACACCCTGTATAACATTCCAGGTTTAAAAAAAAAAATCCATTTGCTAATAGCCCTTCTGTGCTACCTATTCCAAAAGTACCAAATCCATCCTTTCGCTTGCATTTAAAAGCTTTCCTTTAGTCTAGTCTACTTACCAAGATCACTTCCAAGCAAATAGCTTTGAACTTCAACCTTAAAACATAATTTACCACTTCTGCAAAACCATGACATATTTATTTAAATTCCTTACCTCTGTTATTTAATTTATTCTGATATGTGTTTCAACTTAACGTGCTTACTTTCCTGAGCTCTTAGAGTCTAGCAGGAACACATTTTTTTTAAAGTGGGGTGGGAAGCATGTGGTAGTGACTAAGCAGCATTTTTATGTAGTTCCAAACAAGTGATCTACCTGAGAAACCGTTTGCATTTTTTTACCATTTTATTTTATGTTAGTTTATTTTATTTTACTTTACTTCACTTTACTTTATTTTATTTTATTTACTTTTGCTCTTTGAGGGACCAAAAAGTGGTTTTAGGAGTAATGGGGTAGGGAAGGAGTGATGGTCTCTTTAAGAAGTAGTAAACAGGGCCGGCCGAGTGGCTCAGTTGGTTAAGAGCTCGCTCAAGAGTTTGAGCTCTGAGCAACAGCGGTTCGATGCCCGGCCCGAGCTGAGCT
>NW_017731411.1:1912529-1960889 GCF_001890085.2 Hipposideros armiger | reverse complement strand
AGGGGAAAGTGAAGGAGAAGAAAATGCATAGCTGAAATTATTCTACTCTTCATTCATTCTGGTTGGTGTTCAGCCAAGAATCAAACAAAAGGTTGTGTCTCCTTATCAATTAAATATCAAGCTGGATATTCTTGATTTGCATCACTGGGCCTGTGGTTCATGGTGCCAAAAAATTACTCAGTTAAGCTTGGTTTTGCTTTCTCCCCACCTCTTCCCTTAACTGAATGATTTTGGACAGTATGACAGACATCTTGTTCAATTTCCCAACACGCTTTCCACTCTCCCTCCATTTTGTAGCATCCGTGGTGCTTTAGGAAATAATTCCAGTGCCAGGAATGAGATAAGTATTGACTAATCAAAGCCGAGCACTGCAATCCATCAGATTGTTTAAGGAAACTGAACTGAAACCACTCAGTGCATGGCATTCTAGCTCCAATTATTGCTCCAGTGCTTACACATGACCAACAGATGGAAGGGAAAGGTTTTATTTCCTAATTGGCTCTTTGTTTTCTCCTTCAACCATTAGATCCTACCATTGTGAGGGGAGCCAGCCCTAGGCAGAAGCCAGCATTATAGGTGGCAAAGGAAAGGGACCATGACAACCTGTGTTGTTGATGACAATGCTGACCTGCTGGATTCACCAACCCTAAATTCCATTCCCTACTCTTATACTTCCAGTCATGTAAGCCACAAATATCTTATTATTTAGGCCAATTTCAGTGGCATTTTCTGTTACTACTGAAAGTACCCTACCAACAAGAAACCAACATAAATGGTTACTTTTGATTATTCAATGAGGAAAAATAAGTCTTCTTGGAACTTACACAACTAACCCTGCAACTTGTGGGAACAGGCCCTGTGTGATGGATTTCCCAATGATGTCGCACTCCATAGTGACCAATGCACTAAACCTTACGAAGGTTTAGCCTGTCCTCATGCCCTTCCCTTTCTTGAGAATTGTCACTTCCCATCGGTGACATGCAGAGACACATCCCATGGCACATTTGATACTTTGCTAATGAACTAAGTCCAGGAAATGCTGAAACAAAACCTGGACTTGAAGAAAAGATATAGACTTTTTTTCCCCACAATGAATTTTTATAGCTATCACATTGAAAACAAGGCAAATGATGGGAAAAGCAAGCAGTGCCAACAAAGGTTTCACTGTGAAACACCTCCTAAAATGTGGTCCACCACCCACAGACCTGTCTGTGTTGGAGGAGACATTTACATACTGAGAAGAACTGAATTCACTGTCACCCAATGCCATCACTCAGAGGTTTGGGACTCATTTATCAGGGATTCAAATCGGCGAGCAGAAGTTGGGGGATCTTAAAGAAATAATAATATTCCAATAATGGTCTTTACACTGAAAGCAGCATCACTAAAAGCACATGTATTTCTGAGCATGGTCCACCATTGGCCTGAAAGCAGAGGCACACTTACGACGATACTGAGATACCGAGGTAGTTGGGTGAATTTACATGTTCGGGAACTTTTGAAACCCTGTGTAGCCGAATAACTGAAGACCAGAACATAATCTATATTGTGGATGAATCTATTAGCTTGCCAGGCAAGGAAATCTGTGTCACTCTGGAATGAGTGCAGTAAATTTTTTTCCCCAAATGTGTGTGTCTTCGGGGAGGGGGCATGACATAAGCAAAGTAGAATTCTGAAAGGTTCCCTTTGAGCGGTGGCAGAGGGAATTTAAAAAGTTCCTTTGGGACTGCTTATTTTTTACAGTGCGGCAATGCCAGAGCATCCATTACCCAGGACCACATCACACAGGTCCAGGGTGAACTGTGTACGGCTCAGGCAGTCTTAGGGCCATGCTGCACTCAATCCCTTATGCACTGGGCAGGCGCTGAGCAGGGACTTTCTTTAGCACCCTCAGGCAACAGAGAGCTACTGAAGATTCTTCTTTTTTTTTTTTTAAAGGTAACATTTCATTCTATTTTTTTTTTAAGATTTTATCAGGGAATTGGGGAAGGGAACAGTATTGTGGAAGGGAAACAGCCAACTTGTTGTCCTTCAGTCTTAGTTGTGGAGGGCGCAGCTAGCTCAGCTCCAAGTCCAGTCGCTATCCGGCCACCCATTGGCAGCTCAGGTCAGCTCAGGTCAAGGTGCCATGTTCAATCTTAGTTGCAGGTGGGCATAGCCCACCATCCCAGGCAGGAGTCCAACTGGCAACCTTGTTAGGAGCACGCACTCTCACCAGCTGGGCCATTCTGCCACCTGTTAGCAGCTCAGCTCAGATGCAGCTCACTGGCCCATGTGGAAATCGAACCAGCGACCTTGTTGCTCAGAGCTTGTGCTCTTAACCAACTGAGCCACTCAGCCGGCCCCCTACTGAAGATCTTTGAGAAGGGGGAATAAATGATCAAGATACATAGTATTTTAGAAATATGACCTGATACCCCATTACTGCCCAATATATACCTGTTATTTATCACAGGTATGATAGGTACGATGCTGATGTCAATTTCAGGAATGACTGTGGTTTGTTTTACCCAATTTTAACCCTTGAGCATATTTTTGAGCACTAATTATTCATGGATCTGGGCCCACATTTGAAAAATGGATCCTATTTACTATACACATTGCTGTTCTCAAAAACCAATTTGGAAACTAGATACATCGGGTCCACTCCTAACACCTGCCAATTCCTTTTTTCCTGCACATGAGAGGGTAAGCTAGTGAATTGGCTTGTCTTCTAAGGGACCTCTGGGCTGGGGCAAGTGCAAACCAGTGCCTGAGAGATAGGGGTGCACGTGGGGCATCTGAGGCCGCAGGACTGGGTCAGGGCTCAGGTTCCAGAACCCGGAGCTAAAGGAAGACCAGTGCAGAGGATGAGTTTAGGGAATTGTTGGGAGACATGGTCAAACCCGGCAAGTGGGAGGACATTCTCGGTGAGCAGTTGTGGTGCGCAGGGTGTCTGTCACTAGCTTGGGCTTCACAAAGCTCCAGAGGGCCAGCTTCACCTAAGAGGCCTGGGGCAGGCCCAAATCATGATTTATGTAAATGCTTTTTTAGACTAGACTGAACACTTCTTCAAAGAAGCCTTTTCTATTCATCTTGCATTGCCAAGCATCTGGCACATGGACTCACAAACTGGGATCCTCAGTGCATATCAGTTACATTTTAATAAAAAGCTTTATTCTTCCACAGTCAGAAACCAAAGGAGATTCAAGGTCAAGGCAGTATTTGCAGTATCAAAACCACAGTTAACGCTTTTTCCCTTCAACTCACCCTGGCCTCAAATCTCTGCCTCAGGGAATTTCAAGTCCTCACCGAGTCTCTTCCTCCCCTCGGATATAAACCCTGCCTTTGCATGCTATGGGCCAGCTCAGCCTCCTCTGGGGATATCTGCTCTCTGCAGGGCTTGTTTCCTTTAAAAGGAGCCACGTCCCCTTCCTAGTTGCAAATTTAAACCATACCAGAACGTGGATTTATAAACACATCTCAGCCGAGCTGAACAAGGGCTTTCCGTCAGAGATAAAAGTGGCAAAGTGGTTTTTCCACATCTGCCCTGGCTTGAGGCCAGCTCTGCTCCGATGGGCATGAGAAAGGTCTGGCTGGAGCCCAGTCTGGAGGGATGTGACAGCCTACGATGCTAGCGCACTTGAGGGAGCAGGTTCTGTCGCCCTGCCATCCCCCATCCCCACCCAGTCCCACAGCAGCAACCTCTGAGACACTTTCTGAATGACAACATGAAAGTCACACATCCTTATTTGCACACCGCCCACAGTGACTTGGGAGCAAATCACTATTTATTTTCTTTTGCCAACTTTATCGAGGTGTAATTTACATATGATAAAATATACCCATTTTAAATATAGAGTGGGGAGGGTTTTGACACACATATGCTTGTGGTACCAGCATCATAATCAAAATAGAGAACACTTCTGTGGCCCTGGGTGCTTCCTCATGTCCCTTTGCATCCCACCCCTCTCCCGGCTCCCACCCCTGGCCCTCACTCTATCTGCCTTTTCTGGAACTGTATGCAAATGACACTCTTTCATGTCAAGCTTCTTTAGCTCATTCTTATTCCTCTCTGTTCTCAGTTATACTAGTAGATAGCTCCTTCTCTAATCCTAAGTAGTTTTTCATAGTATGGATATACTAGAACTGTCACCTGTTGATTGTCATTTGGGCTATTTCCAACTTGGAGCTATTATTGAATAAAGCTACTATGAACATACAGTACATACTGTGCATATTTTTACATTTTTTGGGTAAATACCTGGGTGGAATTGCTGGGTCTTATGCTAAGTGTGTGTTTAACTGTATAAGAATTGAGAATGGTTCTCCAAAGTGGCTGTACCACCACCTTGCATTCCCACCAGCAGTCCATGAATATTGCAGTTGCTTTGTACGCTCAGCAACACTTGGCATTGTCTGTCTTTTTTTCCTTTCAGCTAGTGTCTGTGGTTTTAGGTTGTATTTCCCTGATACCTAATAATGTTGAACATCTTTTAATGTTCTGTTTGATCATTCATATAGCTTCTTTTGTGAAATGTCTGCTTAAATCTCTGAGATAAGTCACTTTTTAAAAGTCTTAGATATAACGGGAAAACTCTGGATTGAGGGCCAGAGAATGAGGGTGTAAATCTTAGCCCTATAAGTGCTGTGTGACTTTGAAAAGTGATTCACGTAGGTATCAGTGTCTTACTGTGATAACAGGGGAAAATGACTAGATTATCTTTGAAGTTCTTCTTCCGCTCCAGAGACTCTGACTACAATCTCCATTTCTTTTTATAAGACAGACACGTCCCTGGACTCAAAGAAACATGTAGTTACAGATGGGAAAACGGAAAGAGACATTGGAGACCTCATCCAGCTCCTGCCCAAATTTAGATACCAAGAGTTTAACATGGACAACAGTATACAATTATGTAATGACACAGATGCAACTAACTCGGGTCTCCTGGCTCTAGTAACTATTGATATAAGAATTTGGGAAATAGACAGATTTTCTGCCTCTGACTTAAGAGAAAATCCCCTGGGAGTAAGAGTTGGCCAATGGGATTTTGGGGGGTTTTTTTAACCAAAATTAGGACATTTTCATTTGTACCCTTGGCATGCATGTGAGCAGTAGAGGGAAGTTATTATGAGAGATCTGGAGGGGCTCTGAGCCCAGTCATCTGTCTGGGGAAGCTTCTGCACCCTGGTTTTGCAGGTCTGTTCCCATGAAGATGCAAACCCAGTTTCCTCGGCCCAGGCAGCCTGTTTACAGAGCTGTGACTGCTATAAACATTGTCTCACAAATTATATTTGCACTCTGGAGTACAGAGTGAGTTCTGAATACTGACAAGCACTTAGGGGCAGGGTATATTCATCCATATTATGGCATGCCATTCTCACGGGTGTTAATGTTTACAGAAAGCTAGTTAACCTTGCATAGGATCTGGGATCACAGGGCTGTGTGTGCCACTCAGCTGCAGAGCAGAGGAGTGCATTTCCGTGGCCAGCAATGTGTACTAGCGCAGGGTGGACAATTGTAGCTTGTTCTTGGGGCCAGGGAAAAGCCCTTGGACCTGGCTTGCATGGCCTCAAGTCCCCTGATTGCTCAACCAAGACCTCGAGCTTCATTTTCTCTGAACAACCCCGATTAATGGGCTGTGATGATTGGTCTTACACTATAACCCTGTTCCGTTACTTGAAAAAACCATGTAGTTACACATTCGTTTGTAACTTTTCAAGACCCCCTAGGAAAGAAGGGGCCATTGTAAACCTTTGAAACACAACCCAGACATGCTGAGAGCCTTGGAGATTGTTTCAAGTAATACGAAACTGCTTTCCATCAAGCACTCAAGGGGCCACAAAAAGGGGCAAGACATGGTGCTTTTGTTCCAAAAGTTTACAATCTATAGTTTTTGGATAGACAAGACAGGCATACATGAAAAATCAATAATGTACAAGGTTGGTGTGTGCTAAATCTCTACTGGGGGGTGTAGAGGTTAGTCCATGAGAGATTCAGAAGTGGAAAAGATTGGCTAAAAGGAGGAAAACTTTAGGAAGGAGATGGGATTGAACATGGCTCTTAATGGATGCTGGGGTTTGGAGAGTGGATCAGGCATGGATATGTGTAGCGTGTTCAGATTGGAGGAAAGAGACCAGTCTGACTGAAACAGAGCAGAGCATTGAAGTCGAGCATGAGAAACATGGGTTATGCCCTGATGGTGAAAGTCCTTGAAAACCAACAGATGCTGGGCACAGAAGAGAATTTTATATGTCGGATGTTTGTTCAGTACCCTCCAATGTCTTCGCAACTCATTCACTATAAAAACCAAAGTCTTAACAAAGGCTCTACATTGTCTATCCCCACTCCCCATCATGTCCCTGATCTCAATACCTACAACTTTCTCTTTTGCTCACTCTACTCCAGCTATACTAACTTTCTTGTTCCTGCAACACTAGAGGAAACTTTCCTCTGTGCATTTTCTATTCCTTTTGCCAGAAATGCTCTTCCCACTGGTATCCACATGGCTTTCTATCTCACCACTCCGCCTTACTTAAATGTCCCTAATTACTCAATTTAAAATGGTAACAACATTCACCTTTCATTCTTTCTATCCTCTTTATCAGATTCATTGTTTTACTCAGGCATTTCATCTAATATCATATATATTTCATACACACACATATACAGAAGGTGCCTCCAAAATGGATACACATTTTAAGAAAGGAAAAACTGTATTAAAATTACACTGATGGTAACCACTTTGAGCAACTCTTGTAACTGCAGAAGTCAAACATGACTTGTATTCATCTTTTGTTATTGGTATATATTAAGTATTACACTTCTAATAGCTTTTTCCTTTCTTAAAATGTGTATACATTTTTTGGCACCCTCTGTGTGTACACGTGTGTGTGTGTGTGTGTGTGTGTGTGTGTGTGTGTAATTTTTTATTTTATTTATTGTCTCTCTTCCTGCATTAAGAGTAAACTCATAAAGGGGCCGGCCGAGTGGCGCGATGGTTAAGAACTCGCTTGGGATGCCAGAGGGCCCCGGTTCAGATCCCACATATGAGGACCAGTGACACTGCCCTCCACAGCTAAGATGCTGAACGACAGCTCAACCTGGAGCTGGGCTGCCATGAGTCGCCGGCGACGGCGTAGGCTGCACTCCCTGTGGCAGTGGGTTGCCATGGGCTACCGTATGTAGCCAGCAGCCAGCGTGAGCGGCCAGCAGCCGCAGTGAGCAGCCGTCCAGAAGCCGGCGACTGATCTGCCTTGCCCGGGAAGAGCACAATGATGGTGCCAAATTGGGCCAGTGAAGCAACGTCCTCCACAACTAGAATGAAGAACAAAACGACAGCAACTTGTCTGTTCCCCTTTCCCCAATTCCCCAACACTGTTCCCATCCCCCAATTCCCCAATAAAAATCTTTAAAAAAAAAAAAGTAAACTCATAAAGGCACAGAATTCAGGATTTTGTCTATTTTGTTCATCAGTGCATCCCCAGCTCCTAAAATGATCCCTAGATACTCAATAAATATTTGCCCATTAATGAGTAAGTAAATGATTTTTAAAAACACTGATGTGATACAGGACTGTTGCAGGTTCAGGAGGGACACATCCAGCAGAACACACGGTGCATGGAGGAGGCCAGAGGAAGACAGGTGATGTCGTGGCTACCCTTATAAGACAGGTTAGGGCAGGTATTAAGACTCCTTTGTTGCAAGAAACAGAAACTACATCTGGCTTAGGCTAAAGGCAATTTACTGGAAAGAATCAGGAGCTCACAGACCAGATAAGAGTCCAGAAGGCCAGGCTAAGAAACCAAGGAAAAGAAAGCAGTGCTGGAGACCAGGGATCAGAGACCACGACATCTGCACATAGCAGGGACAATGAGGTCAGGAGGCGGCCGCTGAGTGGAATGGAATACCAGCAGTTTTCCATTTTCTTGTTCCTCTACTCGAGAAGTAAATTCCATCAAGGGAGCATCCAATTGGCCTAGCTTGAGTCACATGCCTCCCCTCACGCCTCCTCGTAAAAATTTGTGTTTTGGCTGTCCCGCAACCATTGTCTCTTCCTGATACCATCATCAGTCTCTTTTCATTTCCCCACTATATAGAGTTTGCTGGGACTGTAATCACAAATTTCTGTCCTCTGCCAAAGGGTTGAGCCTGCTTTTAGTAAGTAAATGTCAATGGATATATGTGACATCAGCAATATTTACGATCAGCCAAAATTCCAAAAAAATGCATGCTTCTGTGGTTCAAATTCACAGATTCCAAGGATGTACAGTATCTGTTCCAAGGTGGTCATTCAATAAATATAAGTTGAATGAATGAAAGAATGAATTAATGGTCTTTCCGTCACAGACTCTTTGCAGCAAGAGGCTTTATCTTTCAAGTAATATTGCAGATGGGACTTGAGAAGGAGGTTTCATTGTAATGATTGTTGGTACATTTGATTTTGACTAGGTGTCCACACTCTGAACATGAAAGAGAGACAAGTCACTTCTATGGTTTTCCTTTATTATGCTGATTTCTGAGGAGTCACATGGTTAAAAACAAAACTAAAGGTATCTTTGTTCTCCGATATTCTGTATCTAGTCTTGCTCTGAGTTGTCCATTTTTGTCAAATAGGGAAAATTCTTCTGATTTGGAAACAATTGAGTCACACATTCTTCACCCTATCCCAATGGAGACATATGCCAACTTTGGAATCTCATACTGATGAGTTTCCCCATTTGCAGGTGCCCTCTTCTTATGAATATTGAAGTGAGGAACAAATAAATTAATTTTTAGTTTTTTTAAGCAGTTAGATTTTTATCCATTTTAGTGTCATATTAAATTGGTCATGAGACCAGGGTTGGTGCAATTGAATTCTAAGAGGGTTGAAGTAGTAAATAAAACTCCAGGAGACAGTCAAGGTGAGAAACAAATTGATTGACATGAAATACTCACTGACTGTCTATGCCAGGTGCTATGCTGGACTGTGGGAAGGCAGAGATGAACAAGACATGACATTTACTTCTGGGGCTTGCTGCTGGTACTTCTATTTCCAAAGGTTCAAGTTCGTCTGTGTATAAAACATACTTTTGGGAGAATATCTTTCAGGGCAAAGTTCCAACAAAGTAAATTTGATTCAGAACTGCCTGATCTGGAAGTTGGAAAACCAACCAGGAAGTTACAGTGAGTGTATATCCAGGAGAAGCTAAGGGTCTGGCAGAATGATATTCATGGAAATGAGAAATGAAGATGGTGTGAAAGGTGCTAGGCAAAGGCCAGTGGGTCTCCGTCACCCCAAATCCTTTAGTAGATATTTAATACCATGTAATCCTGTGAAAAAGTTACACAAAGAACCAGACATGTACAGGCACAAACCTGTCTGGTCCATAGTAGGTGATTAAATAAATGTTTGGATTATTACATTACTTTAAAAGGCTGCAAATAAAATATGCATGAATTGACTATGTTATCAGTTAGTTGTAGCTTTAAAAAATTATGTCTCAAGTAGTAGTTATATTTCAAACAGATATGACTGCTGATAACTGGATCAATCAAAGAGGAAAGCTGAATGTGGAAAGTTACCAACCCTATCCCATCCTAATCATTCTGAAAAGACTCAAGGAACATGTGTATGTCAGCAGCTGCTTCGATGACAAGATCGATTCATTTAGCTAAATTAAGATTAAATACCAAACATCACTTTAAAAAACGCAAATCCATATCTTCAGGGTGGCTTATAGCTTAGATCAAATCTCTTTTACTCACACTTGGATACAAATCAGCTTAAGCAGATATTTTCTTTATGCTGAAGAATAGAGGGAAATAAAGAAAACAATTTTAGAGAGACAGGCCCTGCCTTAGGAGAGGTCAGAGAACAATAACTCTAATTCAAGATTTGTATGTATGTATTTTTTAGTTTTATTTTCCATGAATAAAATCAGTGACTGTAAATCCAAGTCATTAAGATTTTCATATGCAAATGTATATTTTGAGATAGGAATTCTGCATTATCAAGCTGGTACTTAAAATAATCACCAATGAGAACACAGGATTTTCATCACAATGTTCAAGGACAGTTTTACTCCATGTATGGCATTGGGTTTATTCTTGGAAAAACACATGAATTTAACTTATAGAAAGAACTCTTAATAAGGGTCCCAGATCTTATGAGTAAACCATTCCATCTTCAACCCTGAAGTTTCACACCTCCATAGCTCTCTAAATATCAACAAAAACTCCAAGGATTTGATGGAAAAAAATGGTGTTAAGTCTCATGTTGTTTCAGGAATTTCCCAATATGTACTAAATTAACTTTTGGGCCATATGAGGCTGAGTGGTAGGAAATCGCTCCATTGGACACAGATGGCAGTCCTAATGTTCCCAACAGCTGTTGCACACACATGAAATCAGATTGGGATTAACACTTACCTTCAGAGCCGTCACACCAGGATGGGATGGCTTCTCTGTAATATACACCAAGTTTAGCTTATTTCTCTGGAACCACATGACCTCACAGGCCTTGGGAACATTTGATCCAGGAAATCTGAACCTGGGCAGAAATCATAAAGCATCAGGTACATGTTAAGCAGGAATTTATCTGCTTTTTGTCTGAAGTGGCCTCACATCCATCCAGCTTTTGTCTGACTCGAAGTGAAATATTTATAGGCAAGCTGCTTTCTAAGGCAGAGTTACAGACCTATTCAGGTTTGGTGTGAAATATCTCTGCCCGGTGACCACCTGCTGAAACCTCAATTTCAAGTGCAACCAGATCTAAGATCATTTGTATCATTGTGATTTTTAGCACTGATGTTAGGATGGTAACAAAAGTAGAATTTAACAGGCAATCTAGTTGGTATGCCAATGGAACTGGTTATTGGCAAAGAAATTAAAACAGCAAGTTTGTGATTGAGTAAGATGCCCCCTCCCCCAAAGGCCCTTTTCCTCTTGCCCTGAGAGAGGGATGCTTCCTTTAGTGAGGTTGCAGCTTTTACAACTTCTGAAATTCTCTTTGACATTATTTTCAGAACTGTGACTCAATCATTCAGATAGACTTACAACTATATTCTTGGAGGATAGATTTGATTTTTGGAAATGACCAAAGGTCATTCAGAGATAAACCTGTTGTTTTAGAAAGAGGTTCAAGTTGGGTGATATCAATATATATCGAAATGAGGTGTTACTTTTAATTAGTAAGGTGGGTTTTATTGCATGGCTTACACATACGGTCTTAAAGCAATTCCAAAACTCTTTATATATATATATATAATAATGCCTATAGTGTAGTAATTTGAATCTTAAAATTTTGGAATGTTTGTTTACAAATGTTTTATTACCTAGTATTACAGTTTTCATGTCACCTTAATGAGGACAAACTTATAGAAGGATATCAGAAACCCTTCCCTTTGAGGTTAATCATCAAGAAATATGCAACTCAGAAAGCCCAAAGCATAACTCTGTTTCTCCTCAACTTTCAAAATTATTAGTCAATATCCCACATTTTCTTTGCTTTCCTGTCTTATGAAATATCTATTAACCAGAGTTTCAATTTCCTTCTATTATTCCATTTCATTATCACATATTTTATAGCCAAAAAAGCAGTAGCTAAAACCTAACTGAAGCTTTTTCTCTCATTCCATTCAAGTTTAAGCAGTCCGGTATGCTGACTCCAGAATTTTGGAAACTTGCGATCCTTCTGTCCTTTTGTTCTTCTTTCCTTCACAAACAATTTCCATCTTGTCATACAAGATGGCTGCTCCAGCACCAGCCAACACATCCACATACCAGCCAATGGATAAAGAAGGGAAATCACTTTTTTTTCAAGGATACAGCCTGGAAGTTGTATACACTACTTTATCACTTTGTTTCAATTTTCTTGGCCAGAAGTTAGCTGCAAGCAAGGCTGGGAAACAGTTTAACTCCCGACCATATATCTAGCTAAAATTTGTGATTGTGTTATTAAAGTGAAAAAGAAATAAAGAATATTAGAGAAAACAAGTAGGATCTGACACAAAATATCTAGTAAAGTTTTATTTGATGTGATAGATAGTTTTAGCTTTGCCTCAATTAATCAGAGGAGGGGAGATGTCCACATATGGAAAAAGAACTGCAGTCAAAAGACACTAGATATGAGATGACAAGAGTAAGGTAGGTGGGACTTCTGACTGAGGTGAGAAGTGAGAGGGTAGATTTATGAAATGGCTAAACTTCCCTCAGGAATTCCCCAAATTAGCTAGACTAAATGTTATGCTGTCTGTCAGGATAGGCACAACCTACTGGTGTTCAGAGGTTAAAGGAAAAAACAATTTCAGAAACAGATCACAGGGACATCTAGAGTTAAGCTAGTTCCATTATTACACGATAATATTTCCAGGTCTGAAATACCAACTTTTCATTCATCAAAGCAGAAGCTCATTCTGACATGTTTGTTTTTTAACAAATGGTAATAGACCAGAAAGGGATGGTGGTTAAGGAGAGGATAATTTAAGAGTATGTAGTATTACTCAGAAACAAGTTGGTAAGCATTATTAAATTGCCTGGAATATTTATTTGGCAAGTGCTTTGGAGCTAGCATTCTAATTACTCCACAAAGTGAAAAAAAAATTAACAAAACTAAGATCAAGAAGTTCCACAGCATCTGGCCCCATCACCACATTATGTAGATTGATGGTCTGACTCAGAAAATACCACTGGGCTGTAAGGCAAGATTTTTCTCTTCTAGCATAAATACCTTAAGACCTATGAGAATATTCCTCTCGCTAATATTTTCCAAGTCCAGTTCTACCCAGAAGCCCTGAACAGTTGCCTGGCTGACAATTGCCCTCTGTGTGTATTGTTGATAATCAATATTGTATATGGCTTAGAGTGCCTGTACAGAAGACACTTACATCAAAAAAGTTGAAATCATGAGACATATTCCTCAATTGTACTCTTCAGCAAACATAGTGCAAGTATCAGAGAAAAATAAGTCAAAGTTGGTAAAGAGATATGTAAAACCCACTTTCGAGTGCTCTAAAAAGACAGCTGATATGAAGATTAAAAGGATTGTGAGTAAAACCTCAATTTTGCAGAAAGTCAACCAGTGGTCAAAGGCAGGGGAGCATGAAACATAATCCGTGATATCCCAAGTACTATTAAGAAAGAAACAAGAAACAGAGGCAAACACAAGAAAGAAGATCATTTTACCTGTGTTGGAAAAGGGGGTGCCACCAGTGAATCAATGGACCAGAAATGTTTAGCGATTCCTAAGAGATAACGCAGATAGAATCAGATCTAACATGTATGAGCAGACCGCAACCCAGAGAGGAAACTACAACTCAGAATATATGCAGATGAAGCCTTCTTCAGGGGAAGAAGCAGTTTGGAGGGACTATGAGGAGAACAATGGTCCCAAGAAGCAGGAAAAGAACTGAGCTGTTCAACAGAGTGCTGCTTTCACAGCTGCACTCGGTGCAGGTTCTCTTTCCTCCTTCCTCTTCCTTGCTAATCAGAAGGTAGCAGTGGTAAGGGTAGCAGGGACAGAAAAAAAAAATAACAAAAACTCCAAAATATAGTAGCCCCAGAAGACACAGAGAATCTTTATACCCTGAAGATATGCCACCAGTCCCCCTCCTAGCAGAATTGGGGGTGACCGCTAAGGAATGCAGGGGTCTTTTTGGGGTGATGGAAATGTTCTGAAATTGATTGTGGTGATGGTTGCACAACTCTGTGAATAGACTAAAAGTCATTATATTGTTCACTTTAAATATGTGTATGGTATGGTATGTGAATTAGATCCCAATAAAGCTGTTACCATACAAAACAAAAACAGACTCAAAGGTACACAGAACAAACTGATGGCTGTCAGAGGAAAGGTGGGTTGGGGAGCTGGGTGAGAAAGGTGAAAATATTAAGAAATACAAATTGGTAGTTACAAAATAGTCATGGGAATGTAAAGTACAGCGTAGAGAATAGAGTCAATAATGTTGCAACAATCATGTATAGTGTCAGGTGGATACTAGAGTAATCGGGGGGGGGGCACTGCATAAATTATATAAGTGTCTAACCACTATACTGTACACCTGAAACTAATATAAAATGATATTGAATGTCAACTGTAACTGAAAAACACAATTTTAAAAAAAGAAAAACATCCTGAGCAAACTCATAATAGAAGAAAACTTCCTAATCTAATAAAGAGTAACCATCAGAAAACTACAACAAATATTAAATTAAGTTCCCATTAAAATCAGAATAAAATTAGAATGTCAGCTCCTACTGCCACCCAAGATTGTTCTTAGTGTAGAGTTGCATCAGTGCATTAAGAGAAGGAAAAACAGTGATCTAAATACATCAAATACATCTAAAAACATCAAGCATACAAAAATTTGCATCATAGGGGTACCAGAAGGAGAGGAAAGACACCAAGGATTTGAAAACCTACAAGAATGGACAATTAAGTTCACGAACTCATCCTAGAAAAAGTGCTACATACCTCATTGCTGAATGTCACTATGGTCACCTTCAAAGTTCTCCCCTTGGGAAGCTATGCACTGTCGCCAGCATCTAGTCCACCCTTCAAAGCAATTTTGGAACTCTTTTTGTGGAATTGACATCAGAGCTGTCATTGTATTACCCTTGATGTCCTGAATGTCATAAAAATGTCTTCCTTTCAACATTTCCTTGATCTTCGGGTAAAGAAAGAAGTCATTGGGGGCCATATCAGGTGAGTGGGGAGGGTGTTCCAATACAATTTCTTTACTGGCTAAAACCCCCTTCACAGACAGTGCCATGTGAGCTGGTGTATTGTCATGATGCAAGAGCCACGAATTGTTGGCCTAAAGCTCAAGGTCATCTAACTTTTTCATGCAGCCTTTTCAGCACTTCCAAATAGTAAACTTGGTTAACTGTTTGTACAGTTGGTACAAATTCATAATGAATAATCTCTTTGATATCAAAGAAAGGTTAGCAATATCATTGCAACAAGTTCTCAAACTTAATTGTCAGACCTCATATTGATAAAGGGAGAAAACAACACTATATTTTCAGACAGTAATATTATCAATCTAGCAAATTATAGAGAATAAGCTAATAACTATTACATCAATAAAAAGGTTCAGCAAAGCAGATGGGTATCAACAGACAAGAATTTTTCTGTACACCAGCATTAAGTTGCTAGAAAATGTTTTAGGAAAAAACATTTTGTTTACCATAACTACAGGAAACATAAAGCACCTAAAACTAATGCTTGAGACCCATATGCATAAAACTATAAAATATCACCAAAGAACATAAAAGAAGAATGAAATAAATGGAGAGGTACACCATGAAGATTTAAGGTCTGCCCAAATTAATAGACAAATTCAAATAATTCTTTTCTAAATGACTTTGGAACTTGCTGGAATGTAACCAACTAATTCTAAGGTTCATAAGGAAAAGAAAATGTGCAAGAATAACAACAACAACAACAAAAGTTGATGAAACAGAACAATGAGGGAGCCATGCCCTGACCTACATTAGCTTCATAGAATGCTAATTTGCAGTTTTGCTTGAGTGCTCAGGCACTGCTTGGATCTTTCAGAAAGAGAATGGATTTATGCATTACTTGTAATACATATTGCCACTTATCCTGTTTCTGAAAATATTTGTCTGGAGTTATTTAATATCAATATTGTGACATACTAACTTCTGAGCTGCATTTCATTAGACAATGCATTACTACTGACTTGGGTTGGGGGCAAAAAAAAAAAAAAGGAAAGAAAGAAAGAAAGAAAAGAAGAGCACCAGATCACCTTTTTGAACAAGAAATATGAGCAGAAGTCAAAGTGAACTGAAGAATTATTTAAGAAAGCCATTGTGTGAATTTTTTTACAAGTCATTACCTCCACTGAAATCCAGAGAGGTCATCCTGGAGTTGGTTGGAACGACCTGTCTTATCACCACCACCCATAATGGTCAATGTCATTTGTTTCATTACTGTAAAGGGGTTGAGGCAATACCTTTATAAAACCAGATACTTCTAGCCAAAAATCGTATCTCATTCCCCAGCCTCATTGCCCCAGATGCCAGCAGGTGTGGGACATTTAAGTGACTTTCACTAAATCAGGCTAAGTCTTTCCACTTTATTTGAAACAGATGTACAAAAAGAACCTAAGAGGAAAATAGGTTTCTTGATTTATGAAAAGATTACTCTCTGTATACACATTCACAAGAAAGTAAGTATAAATAAATAAGTGATAAACCTAAGTGGTACATGTTCCTAAGGCATTCTGTTTAGATCTTTATTATCACATTTGTCTGCAATTATTTTAATTATTTGTTTACATGGACCAGCCTAGAGCTTGTCAAAGCATAGCCACTCCATAAATATTTTTTGAAGAGTTAAAAAACTGAAAGAAATTCCCACCATTACAAGACAACAGAACTATTATCTAATCACCACATTTGTACTTGTTTTCAGTCTATCACTTGCAAATGGGTCTCTGTTTAAAATCATCTGTGGTCAGTCAGGACTCCTCAAACACTGACACTTGGGTGTCTTCCCAGGTCACCCTTCAGCAATTTGAGAAAATCCAGAGGGACCGTTATCTCCAGACCTCTCTGTTCCTTCAACCTACACAGGTTTTTCTTCACTTGGGGACTCAAGCACCCTCCATCCAATGACAATCCTGAAAGCTGTCCACACACTGGCTTGATGGTGAGGTCTTTTCTCACAGCCCTCTTTTGGCATCCTCAGTCAAAATATACACGGTAATGTTCTGATTTCTCGTTAAGCTAGTTACAGTTTCATTTCCTTAACTTGCTATGGATACCCCATTACTGTTAAAATTAACCTTCAGTCCACAGTGGTCCTTACTCTGAAATAGTGCTCTTATTTAAACAGTGGTCTCCCGGGCTTATTTACACTGATTCCTCCACCCTGAAGCTTCACTCCCTCACTCATTAACCACCACTGTATTCATGGGCACTAATAGGGCTTCTCCAATTAATATTACATGGGCAAATTTCTTTAGAAGTAAATGCCTACCTTCCAGTTTAAAATTGCTTCCAGTTTTTCATTAAAATACCTTTTCAAAGCAGGGAAAGGCAAGAAACTCACAGTACCCTAAACAAACCAGAATTGACAAGCAACAAAATATAAGGCCTGGGAAGAAGTCTTCAGTAACTAATGATGCAAGTAGAGCCGGGTCTGCAAAATTCTATTCGCAAAATACTCTTTCTTCTCCACTTCCTATCATCTCACCAGAGAACAGTGCCTTCTCATCCACCACACACCTTGAAAGAACACATAATTGGTTATCTATTAAACAAATAGAACATATGACAAAGTAAACACTTGTTTAAGCAAAATACCCACTAATAATAATGATTATCTGTATTATTATTTTACAAATGAGCTACTTTCAGCTACTTATTTCCATTCAGCATTCAGATGGACATCTGAGCTGTCATTTTCAAACATAAAAGTACTTCTGGGTGTCAGCAACCTCTTAGGCCTTAAGAGCCCTCACTGAGGCAAAACCATTCCTGGTAGGCCTAGAGCACAGACAAGGAAGAAAAAAAGGAGGAAAGAGCAAAGCATGAGGATTGAAAACTGGACATCATTTCCCTACTCGAATCCCACCAATGGACCCCAACACACTTACCAGAAATTCCAGAGGCTCTGCCTGGTGTAAGGTCTGCACAGGATTACACCTGCCTCTCCCCGACCGCCACTTCCCTGGGAGCTTTTCTCCTGCTGATTTCCCTATTGCTCCTGCCCCAGCCACTCTGACCTTCTTACTATCCCTCCAATGTGCTCCTGCCTCAGGGCCTTTGCACTTACCTCTGCATCTACCAGGAACACTTTCCTACCAGAGAGCCAAATGACTTGCTTCATTCACCTCAGTTATTATTTTATCAGCCCCACCCTCCCTCCTCTCTCACACTCTATTTCTTACCCTCCTTCTTAATTTTTCTTCAGAACAACTTTTCACCACATGACTATGTAAGTAAGGATATAAGTAGGTGTGGGTGTAGGTATATCTGTATTTTCTGTCTGCCCACCCTAGACTGTAGTTTCAAGAGGGCAAGGACATTGGATTCTTCACTGCTGCATCCCTTTGCCTGCAACAGTACCTGCCAATCAACAAATATTTGGTACATTAATGAATGAATCAGTAACGGGATAGAGAGAGAAATCATTTCATGATTGCTTTAAGCATCAACTTATCCAAAACACAGTCCCATGATGTTGACAGCCTCTTGCCAATACAACTTCTACTCCAGTCCTCTGTACACTAGTGAATAATGTATTTTATAAATATCAAACTGACATATGTGGAAAACCAGCAGGTGTAAAGGGGAACGGTACCATCGCATGAACAATACCACAGGTGTGAAAAGCAGCTGAACTCATGACATCGGAAGAGATGGGAAGAGAAAACACCACAGCATAGATCAGGAATTCTGTTGACAAAGGTAGACAGTGAAAAGAGATTCTGAAAGCAACTTGGGAAGCTCCCAATCATGGATGGTGAGCCGATGGGGTCAGGCAAGGAGCATAAATGAGCGGAACAGCCTGAGATGAAGCAGGAGGGAGTGGAGGAGATTGTGGGGAACTGGAGGCCACACAGAAGAGAAGCAAGTGGCTACCACTCAGCAACAGGCCTTCACTGCTAGGCTGGAAGGAGGCTGGTATTGCCAGATCTTCCAATGTTTCGAGAGAAAATGGAAATCCAATTTTTATGTGACATCCCATGGCCACTAAGTTTTAAAAAAATAAAGCACTGAGCTGGGGCAGCTCTCCTAGAGGATCAGGTCCATGGGCCTCCAATTCATAATTTCTGCTCTATGAGAATAAATAAGATACATAACTAGGGCTGGAGATGGGTCGTTCGGTTCAGGTATCACTTGGGTTTAGGTCAGTGTGCCCAGCTATTGCTGTAGGGCTTCCATGAGAAAGCCTGGCACTCCTAGCCCACAAATATAGTTGAATTTGCTTTTTTGTTACTTGGTCCATTTACACTACAACCATAACTTTCTACTGAGGTATTGTGCACATAGAGTCTGTGCAAATTATTTTTACAAATTGAACACATCCATACAATAAGCACCAGACCAAGAAACAGAAATTTCCTGAGTGCCAATACCCTCCCTCAAGACCCCTACCACCAGTACCCCCTCCAGAGGATAATCTCTTTCATGGCTTCTTTCACCTATGTTAGTTTTGCCTGTTTTGTACATTATATAGATGGATGCACACAGTATGTATGCTTTCAGCTCTGGCTTATTTCACCAACATTATGTTTGTGAGATCTGGCCATACTTACAGTTGTAGATACTTCAGTCCCATTGCTCTATGAATATTGCACAATTTCTGTATCTTTTCCATTGTAGGAGGACACTGGGGTTTCCCCATTTTGACTATTACAAACAATGCTGCAACAAATATTCCCAGCATATGTCTTTTAGTGAAACTATACGCATTCTTATTGGGTATATTCCTAAAATTGAATTGGTGAGTCACAGAGCATGCACATGATTTGTTCGGTTGATACTATGAAATAGTTTACAAAGCAGTTTTATCAAGTTACACTCCAACTAGCAGTGTTGTTCTAGTATACATTCTCTCTAACACTAGGTATTGTCAGTCTCTTTCATTTTAGCAGTGCTGGTTGGAGTGGTATAATAATGGTAACACATAAAAATGGTTTTAATTTGCATTTCTTTTTAACTAATGAAGTTGAACACCTTTTCAAATAAGTAGTGGCCATTTGAATATTTCTTTTTATGAGTTATATGGTCAAGTCTTTTGCCCATTTTACTATTGGCTTTTCTGGGCTCTTCTTAAATATTTGTAGAACTTTTTATTTTTCTGGTTGAGTCTTTTGTTGGGTGGACACAAAGTGAGAGAGAAAAAGAATTTCCTTTCATCTTATTGGCTGCCCTTTCATCATTTTTATGGTGCCTCTTTAAAAAGTTTAAATTTTTTTATAATAGTTCCATTTATTATTTTTTTTTTCTTTTATGGCTGGCACTTTTTGTATTCTGGTAAAAAAAAAATCTTTCTTCCACCAAGGTCATGAAGGTGTTCTCTTGAGTTGCTTTTTCCTAAAAGCTTTATTGTTTTACCTTTCACATTTAAGTCTGTAATCCATCTGGAACTGATTTTGTGTATGGTGTGAGTTAGGGGTCAAGATAGTTTTCTTTTTCCATATGGTTACCCAAATGACCCAGCACCATATTTTGAAAGGTCACCTTTTCCTCTCCATTATTTGTTAATTTTCATACTGCTGACTCATGTTGAATTTGTGGTCAACCAGACAGTTCAGGTGCTTTTCATATGGACTGTGTTATATCCGGTCTCCTCCATCCTGTATATTTTGCACAAGTGTTGTATATTCGTGTTTGTTTGTTTTCCCTAAATAGGGAACTTGATGTGTATTCTTGATAAATCTCCTCTTATACTTTTCAACCTATTTCCATAGATCAGAAAATTTGTAAAACTTCATGTCATTACCCAATATATTTGCTATGTTTAGCAGGTTTAATAAGAGTATATTTTCTTTTATTCACCTAAAATACTTAAATTTTGAAGAGGACCAGGCCTACATTGTCCCTATGTCAGGCCACTAAGGAATGTCACCTACATAAGTACTGATTAATTCAACAGTAGTTTGGCAATACAGATGATCAGCCAATTACCTGCATACAATCCAGCCAAGTTTCCTTCTTGACCTATCACCATACCACCTCCATGGTTATCTACATTTAGACCTATTTTAGGTCACAAATATACTTCCCCAAAATCAGTGTTTAAAATTCAAAACAATCTCTGGTCAGCAATCTAGCAGCATAGTAAAATCTTTTTCAGGATCTAAAATGCAAAACTTCCCAATAAAGCTTAAAGTGTACCAGCTCCCCCGGAAATAAGGAAATCCAGAAAAATGCCTAGCCAACCACAATAAGATCCCTACTCCTAAGCCATCACCCTAATACACACCATAGTAACATCTGTCAAACAAGTACCCAGCATCCTCATCACCTTCCTGTGGCAAACAATGTTCTCTGGGAAACTTTTGGGGGGACATTTATTATTCTCAGCGCATGTGCTCTGGGGGAAGTTGATTTCAACCATATTCTTCAAAGGTAGACTACATGACTTAAACCAAGGCCAGCTGACAAACTTCTTTCTATAAAGGGCCAGATAGTAGATATTTTAGGCTTTACAGGCTGTAAAGTGATGCAACTACTTAAGTCTGCCATTATAGCACAAACAGTTATAAACTATACCTAAACAAATGAGCATGGCTGTGTTCCCAAAAAATCTTTATTTGTAAGGATGGCAGAGTTTTCCAACTGCAAACCTAAACTAAGGTATTCAGCACATTTGATACCATTCGGTCATAGTGATTGGCTTCAATCAGGCCAGTGAGCGCTGATGAGCCTCATTCTGGAACTTTGAGACATAGGGAAGCAGACTCTCTCTTGCCTTGGACTGGGCACTGTGAAAATGCAAGGCTGAAGCTGCTGGGGACCCAACAAGTTATCTCAGAATAGAAATTTCACAGAGGGAGAAGACGGGGAAGGATAAATTTTGATTACATTGTGGATCTAGACACACAAAAGATATCATGTAACACACACACTTTTTTTCCCCCTCAATCTGGCTTGATTTGTGTTTTCTTCTCCTTGCTACTAAAGGAACTTGTCAGACATACACACTAACTCCTAATCCAGATCGCCCACGCCCTGCTCACCAACCAAGACCTTACTTTCAATGTGGGTTTCTACATCCATCCTCACCAAATCTCACCAACATGCTCTAACTGTGCGTAGCGGGTTAAGCCTTATCTATTCTATAAGGTCCAGGTGAACCTTATATTTTATAAAGGTTATGGCAAATGCATTCGTAAGGCAGGAGATTTTAATAAAAATTACAAACTGGCGATTTCTTTGGGGTATGAAACAAAATGGCAATGGATTTGTGCGAAATGAATTTTGGTGGTAAGAACTTAGAGAAAGTAAGGTGGACATTTAAAGAAAAGATCTCATAGCAAATATGGGACACATTGTTCACAGCCCACAGAACTGCTATGGCTATCCTCCTTCCGTATGTTCACACAGCTGGTTTTATTCACATTATGGGAAAAGGGCTCTGCTCTCCTCTGCCAGGTCTAAGACAAGACATTCATGGTAATCCCTCTCCTTCCCCAGCCTCCCGTGCAGCAGGGGGTCATGAAACACATTTCTGAGCACTAGGACCTGGGAAGTCTGGTGTGTGTGCTCCTGGGAAGGACTTTCCACCTAGATTAAGAAGACTAAGAGTTAGGAGAGGAAAACCTTTGCTTCTGCCCCTTACTTTCAGCTTGGGAAGCTAGTCTGAGGACTAATGACTACTGTTGCTGTAGCCATCTGTGACCATGAGGGAGAGAACAAGAGCATCAGGAAAAGGCTAACCCAGCACACTGCCATCTTGAGGTGCTAAATCAACCTCACTTGTTCTTGTGTAAAATGATTAAATATCTCCATTGATGAAACCACTATTCCACTATCCTTACAGGTGTTCTGTTACTTGCAGTTGAAAGTATTCCTGACACATCAGAAATTCAGGAGTGTGCTTACCACATCCTTGAACAACAATATCCAAATGTGGGAGATATTAGAATAGATACAGAAAGATTATTAGAAAATAAGATCATTAGCTACAAGTCTTTGAACCCATTCAAAAGGGTCATAGCCTACACTAGTCATTTTTGCAGCTTGGGGTGCGATGCTACTCACAAACTTTCCATGTTTCCATTCAGCCAGCCCTACTGATAAATGTGGTAATTAGACAAGGTCAAGACAAGAGCAGCACAGCTTAGAGGTCAAGGGTTTGGCATTCAAGAAAACAACAAAGGCTGCCATGCAATAGACCTGTAATAGGAATAAGACATTAGGGAATGGTGAGGACTGTGGGGAAAGACAGGTGCATGTCCTGTCTACTAATGTTCCCATTTGCTTTTGTTTATAACACTAAGCTGACCAAGGAAACTCATGCAGAGCAGATTTGGCCTACAGACCTCTATTCTAGGTCATCACCAAAGCTGTTCATATAATTTATTACCCAAACTAGAAAACTTCAGAGAGTAAAAAGAGGTGCTAATAATAGTTCCTCCAGGACAGCATGTTAACTAGACATGTCCTAAGCAAACCAAGATGCATAGCAATAACAGTATTCCCACAAGGAAGGCAAGGTCAAATTTGTTTTTAATGGAAGCAAAATTGGAGGGCAGGATGAAGAGCTCAGCCGGTTCCGGCCACTCTTCATAGCTAAGCTACCCCCTGAGAACCCATGGAGCCCAATCTGACAACCACTTAAAGCAGTGCAATGTCCAGAGAGGTCATTTAGGCTGGCACGAACTGTATGTATTCCACCATGAGGTCTCTCTCAGGTCTTTAGAGAGGCAGTTCCAGATGGCAGGTCTGTTTTCCTGAACTTTGGTTGTTTTGAGGTCCTTAAGTGAACATGGCAGCAGCATGCTGTGCAAACAAGCAGACTATAGTCTTGGAAGGTTTTCAAAGCCAGCCATATGCACAGCAGGCCTCGGTTCCAACTTCAGGAGGGCTCCCTCTCCAGGGCCAGGGCTTTGTTCCGCAGCAGATGTCAAAAGGAGCCCTCCTCTTCAGAGCCATGTAAGCCCACACATGGTGCACCCTGCAGGAGTCCCAGACATTCTGAGACTGCCTGGGATACTGTGAGGTGCACATCCCACCTGGGGCCACCTCCTGCCCACACGTAGGGTCCTTCCAGGACTTTGAAGCTGGAAAGGCCTGGGAGGCTGGCTCTTCATTATGCAAGAAAAAACTGAAATCACTTTAACCCATGACTTTCACAATTTTCAGAGCTTAAAAATGATTGCATCTTTTGAGGATAAAGACAAATTAAACTCCTTGAAAGAAGAAACGACATCTCACTGACGTATGATAAAATGCCTATCATCTATTTATCATAGTAACTAGGACACTGTAGGTGTAGGTGTTCAATAAATATTTCTTGGATGACCTAAAGAAAAACAGTAAAAAATAAAGATTTTAAAAGGTGGAACAACATACGTTCCCCTCTCCCTCTCCCTTCTGCCTCCACATAAAAGGAGCATAAGTTTTTTACTCATTTAATTTACATTTTTAGCTGTGACCTTTTAAAATTGACTCAGCACACCTGAAACTAATAATAAAAAATAAGTAAGTAAATAAATAAATAAATAAATAAATAATAAAATTGACTCCGCAAAACCATACTCAGTCCAAAATCAATGGTCTAGGAGCAAAAAGGTGGAGGGGAGCAGGGCTTTCCAGAAACACTTCATTCTTAATTTATAACAAAGGGGTCTGTGGCAGGCATATTTGCATTTCAGTAGAGTACAAAGTGTCCTTCCTCAGTGCTTCCCCAGACTCTTGGGATCTCCCTGCCCTTGTAGCTTGATTAATCATTTCAAGCTTAAAGCCTTTCAGTGTATTACCTTGTACCTGGAGTAGGGGATGAAAAGGTTTGAGGTGTGGGAATGGAGGAAGAAACACAAAAAAATAAGGCCACATCAGCACTTAGGAAGAAGACCACAGCCCAAAGGGTTGTGGTTGGGTGTCCTCCAGGGCTTACTCTGCCCAGGAGGTACCAGTGTGGCCCCTGGCCCTGGAAACCCAAACCCCTTAGTAGCAGGGAACAAAGCCATACTTTATTTGTTCATCTTACCTGAGAAAAATAGTGAATGGGAAGTTATTTTTTCATAATTTAATATCAAAGGTAAATTTCCAAATTTACAACAAATTCTATTTGGGGGGAAATGAGGCATGTTGATGCAATGAATCCTAATATTTAACCAACAGCCAGGAAATTATATCCCGTGACCCATCTCTCCGACATGTCACTTTCTCAAGAGACACTGAGAAAACCCCAGTAAACACTGAAACACTAGGACAGGTCCCAAATGTCTCTAGTGCTTGACCCCTTGTCATCTGTGCCTCTAAATTCATGTGGTACTAGGCAAGGCTTTTCCCCCGTTTCTTTGTTTGTATTGAGATGAAATTCACATCACATAAAATTAACTGTTTTAAAGTGTACAATCCAATGGTGTTTAGTACATTCACAATGTTGTGCAACTACCATCTCTACCTAGTTCCAAAACATTTTCATCACCCCAAAAGCAAATCCCATAGCCATTAGGTATCACTCCCCCTCATCCTCTCTCCAGAAGCGCTTGACAACTACCAGCGTACTTTCTGTATCTATGGAGACAGCTATTCTGGACGTTTCCTGTAAACGGAATCATAAAGCGTGAGCTTTGTGTTAGGTTCTTTCATGTACAGTAATGCTCATCCTCATTGTAGCAGGGATCAGTCCTTCACTCCCTTTGTATGAGAACTAATACTGTTCCAGTCTGGATGCTCCACATTCTGCTTATCCACTCGTCTACTGATGGACACTTGGCTTCTCCCCACCTTTTGGTTACTGTGAATAACACTGTTATGAACATTTGTGCACCAGCAATTGTTTGAACATCTGTTTTCAATTCTTTTAAATATATACATACAAGTGGAATTGCTGGGTCATATGATAATTCTATGTTTAACTTTTGGAGGAACCAATAACTTTTAACATGTTAGTAAGGAAAATTGCCATGAACTGTCTTACAGAGCGCTGACGAATGAAGAGAACTGGTGATTCAAAGAAGTAAGTGGCTGCTTCCCTGCCCTCTGAGGCCCCCTGTGTCACTGGAGAGTGAAGACAAGAAACAGGATGGAAAACAATAGTGCAAGGCTGGGTAGTGCTCATGAAGGAAATAAGTTATGTAAAGATCCTCAGGAAGAGAAAAACCCTAGGGTTGGACACCATTAGAGTGCCTTGTCTCTTCTAAAGCTAAGGAAACTGCAGGGGAAACAACTTTGGGAATTTTGACCTTAGAAATGCCGTTTCATCAGAGAAAATGGCCTGAGCAGAGCCACGGAGGCAGGCAGGTCTGTGGACCACAAACCATCCCCTTTGGCTGGGCAGATGGTTCATGCGGGGTCTCCTGAGGGGTGAAATGGGACGGGTAGGCTGGAACCCGGTGGTGAGGGTTCTGGGGGCTGAACAACAGTGTGGATGAAATGAGAAGCCACTGAAGCTGTTTCACAAAAGTCAGGGAGATGAGGAGGGAACCCTGGGCCAGGTGAGATTTTAGAAGAGAACGAAACAAAGGAGAGAATTATTACAAAAACCCAAGTATGATAGGAGAGGCCCTCCTGGAGGGTGTACCTCGAGAATAAAAAAGAGGCAAGAAGCATAAGAAAAGAGAGAAAGAGTTACCGTAAAACATCTACAAAACTTGGTGATGAATTGGAAGCCAGAGGGAGAGAAACATGAAAAATTGAGAAAAGGTTTGACATCCCAAGGCAATTTTTTCCATCACAAAGGTAGGGATTTTGAATCAGCCTAAAGATTTTGTCTTTCCATTAAATTATTAATTATTGGGCTGGCCGAGTGGCTCAGTTGGTTAAGAACGCGAGCTCTGAGCAACAGGGTCGCTGGTTCAATTTCCACATGGGCCAGTGAGCTGCGCCCGAGCTGAGCTGCCATTGAGCTGCCAACAGGTGGCAGGATGGCTCAGCTGGTGAGAGCACATGCTCCTAACAACAAGGTTGCCGGTTCAACTCCCACATGGGATGGTGGGCTATGCCTACCCGCAACTAAGATTGAACATGGCACCTTGAGCTGAGTGGCCGTGAGCTGCTGATAGGCGGCTGGATGGCAACTAGACTTGGAGCTGAGTTAGCTGTGCCCTCCACAACTAAGACTGAAGGACAACAACTTGACTGTTCCCCTTCCCCAACCCCCCAATAAAACCTTTTTAAAAAATCATTAATTATTATTTTTTTAAAGATTTTTATTGGGGAATTGGGGGATGGGAACAGCGTTGGGGAATTGGGGGAAGGGGAACAGACAAGTTGCTGTCTTTTTGTTCTTTAGTCTAGTTGTGGAGGACGTTGCTTCACTGGCCCAAGTTGGCACCATCATTGCGCTCTTCCTGGGTGAGGCAGATCAGTCACCGGCTTCTGGATGGCCGCTCACTGCAGCTACTGGCCGCTCACGTTGGCTGCTGGCTACACACAGTAGCCCATGGCAACCCATCTTCCGTCGCCGGCGACTCATGGCAGCCCAGCTCCAGGTTGAGCTGTTGTTCAGTATCTTAGCTATAGAGGGCAGTGTCACTGGCCCTCATATGTGGGATCCGAACCGGGGCCCTCTGGCATCCCAAGCCATCTCTTAACCACTGCGCCACTCGACCAGCCCAAAAAGTTATTAATTATTTAATACTATTAAATAATAATTCAATTACATTAATTACATTATTAAATTATTGATTATTCTCCCAATACCACTAAAGACTGCACTTCATTTCAGAAAACAAACAGCACCCAATTAGATCTTCTGAATGAGAAAAGGGCTTCATTTCCTGTGTTCAGTGAGACCACTGGCATTACAGGCCATGAATCTGGACACCTACTAAAGTGACCCATGTCTCCTGAAGCTAAGAGAACTCCAGGTAAAACAACTTAGGGAACTTTGACCTTGGAAATACCTGACACTAACAATTCAAACTAAAAACAAACAAAAATGCCTCCACACCTGCTAAGGATTCAGGGCAGTTCCTAGAGGAACATGTGTTGCTTCTATTCAGAGCAAAACAGATGTGATTAACATCTTGCTCTAAATTCTAAGTTTCAACAACAGTACCATGTGGGGCTCTGACAAATGAGAGCCTGCCCCAGCATCTGTGTCTAAAACACCTCAGATGCAAGCTTCCAGAAGACAGAGGCCTCACAACAGACTGATCGATTAACCTGCCTAAAATTTTAAAGTATCTCCACATTGCAAAATACCATTAATCATATTAGAAAACAGGTACCAAGCTAGGGAGAATATTTTCAACACATATAGTGAGCAAAAATTTAACAATATCCTTAGGTATCAATAAGAAAAAGGAAGGTGCCAGACTTGAAAAAGAAATGAGCAAAAGATATGAACAGGCAATTCACAGAAAGGAAAATACAAATGGCCAATAAGTGTTCCACATATTTGTAACCAAAGAAGCTAAAATAATATGATATCATTTTTGTTTGTTAAATTAGCAAGATTTTTTTTAAAAATTAAAGAAGAATAAGGATCCCTAGTTGGCAGGGTACTAATAAGTAGACATGTTTATATACTGGCAATAGAAGTGTAAATTATTACAGCTTTTCTGGATTCACTTTTGTAAGATGTTCCAAATGCCTTAAATGATATGCGTATCCTTTATCCCAATTCTGAGAAATTGATGCCAAGGAAAATGTCATGGATGTTCATCAAACACAGATGGCATCAATAGAAAATTGCAAACAGCCTGAATGTTAAAAAAAACAGAGGACTGATTCCAAAAACCATGGTACATGCATATGATAGAGTACTGTGCAGCCATTAAAAATGGTGAGGTTTAAGCTGATATATTGACATGCTTAGATGCACGTAATATAGTAATAATTTTGTAATGGAAGTTATAGAAGCATAAGTGCATTATGATCCTGTTTATCCTAAAAAATGTAAATATATGGATATGTATACATTCTTATTAGGTTTATGGGAAAAAGAATGCCTGGAATGTGCTAAATGCTAATAATAGCTATCTGTGAAAGGAGGGGTTATGAGTTATTCTTTTTAACTTTTCTTCAAGAAATATAAACTTGTGTAATAAAAAATAATAATGAAAGCAAATAAAAAAGCCTAGACGGAACCTTAATTCTAGTTCTGCTGCATGTCTACCACCACCACCTTGGACCCAGCAGGTCAAGTACGGCCTCAGCCCAGAAATGAATGATGCACTATGTTAAGCAGCCTTCAGGCTAGAATGTATCCATTATCATGTCTTTCTCTCTGGCCCACCATTTGCCTCTCCCTCCAGCCATCTCCTCTAAACAAATATTGACACTAACAGGGGTAGGAGGAGGGGGAGCTCCTAAAGTTCTGTACTAGTGAGTTTGCTCTTGTGAGGTCAGCTGTGGGCCAGACGGCAGCCTCAACATCTGTGCAGTTGGAAACTGCTTCCCCAGGAAGTGGGAAAGACCTCACAGTAGCCAGAGCTGCTCAGGAAAGAAGAATTCAAACCAAAAATGCAGAGTTTAGCTTTGTGGGTTGGGAAGGTTTATAACAACAGCCCAACCAGTGTGCACACCTGGGGACTGGATGTGTTACCACAGGAGTTTTGAAAAGCTCTGGAAATAGAGTCAACTTGTTCGATGGGGAAGAGGAAACCCCAAAAGCTGCCAGGTACCATGAGCTGTGTGTGTCCTATAAAACAGGAAAGGATGTACAAAGTGTCTATGGAGGCATAGGAAAGGGTCTGTTTATCTTAAATGTGGACCATTTCCATGACCAGAGTAAGATTCTTCACCCAAACCATCTCCCCCAAAACCGGGGTACCTCTGAGATGCATCATCCTGACAAAGGAACTCGCGATCTTAGGGTGCAAAGAAGTGTGCCAATAAAGCGTTTCAAAACCCGGGGTAAGAATGCCGGAGGAGATAGATGCTGTGATGTGAGTTTCCCCGCCCGTCCCAGCCTGGCCTCTCAGCCATACTCTTTGGTAAAAGATGACCCTGTCAGCTGTTACACCAACCTAGGAGGCCACTTCTGCATTCAGCTCTTTCCTTTTAGATATCTTACCTCACTGTCCTCTTACTGAGAGGGGTTCCTAAGAATCTCTGAGAATCCTGGGTATCACAGATCCTGAGAATAATTCATAAAATTAGAACTACACAATATCGAGCTGGGAAGAATCTGAGGGAAGATCTGATCCCCATTTAGAAACCTGGGGAGGAGACTGAAGGTGGAAGGGGAAGTGAGAGCTGCCTGTGCATCACCACCAAGTTAATGGCAGACCCGGTCCTAGAACCCACATCCCATACATATATATATATATATATATATATATATATATATATATATATATATATATATATATATATATATATATATATATATATATATATATATATATATATGTATATCCCTATTCACTGCATGCATCAGCATCACCTGGGAACTATTTAGAGAAGCAGAACCTTTCCTGAGCCTCAGTACCGACTCTCTGAATCAGGGTCTGAATTTTAATAAAATTCTCAGTCACATTAAAATTTGAAAAGCGTTTCTCTGAGACAGTGGTTCTTAAATTTTAGCAAGAGCATCAGAATTCCCTGGAACACCTGCTAAATAAAACAGATTGCTGGGCCCCACCCTCAGAGTTTCTGATTCAGTACGTGCGATGTGATATGAGATTCTGCATGTTCAACGAGCTCCCAGGTGAGGCTGATGCAGCTGACGTGAAGAACGCACTTTGAGAACTCACAGGTTTTCTATTGCATACTATTGGCAGTCAAGTCCACCAGGAAAAGGAGAATGGCCTGTAAAACAGGCACCCTGTGGTCTCTTTGAGGCAGGCCATAGGATGCCCGCTGCTGGGTGGTCTGTCCCGCAGATAAGCCAGAATCAGTGAGGGTGAGAACAAAACTCAGAAGCCTTCTCTGAGCACCCCAGAGTTTGTTCTGAGCCTGCTTTCACAGCCTAGTTCTGCTGTCCTGACACAGTGGGGTAAGGGGTGCACCATCCTACAGAATCTCCACACTCCTGATGTGGTCATTGCCAGAAAAATGTCTCAAATTTGTGTCAACCTTTTGACTTTTCACTTATTGCCTGCTTTAATCTTCTCCCTGAGTGGGGAAAAAGAGCAGGTGAGATATGACTGACCCCCTTTACAAATGAGAAAAACCACCAGGTGAGAAAGTGAAAGGGTGCTCACCTAACTGCTAACAAAAGTAGAATGAAAAGCCATTTCTCAACTCTTACTTCATTTATTTCCCCCCACACTAATTCATTGCCCTTTCAGGTTCTACTGGAGTGAGCATAACTAAGGTGTTTCTGATAATATTCCAGGTGGGACAGGCACATTGCTATTCCAGATGAGTGGGAAAGAGCCATTCCACTCATTTTACACATGAAAAAGGTGTGCGCGCACACACACAGCAATTAAGTGACTTTCCCAAAGTCATAGTGCTAAAAATATATTGAACTCAGCATCCATGCCTGAGGGATCAAAGACTTTCAAGAGAGAGACCATCCCCAACAAGAGAAAATCTGGTACTAATTTAACTCCACATTTTGCCATTCATAAAATCATGGGCAGTGCCAAAACTTTAAAAGTGCTCCAAAAGTGCAGTTTAAAGTCAGTTTCTTGAAGTGCAAAATGCCTACAGAGCGTTTAGTACCTAGAGGGGACTTAAAATTGAGTGCATTCCTTTGAAAGTTACAGTGATGTAAATGGTGGGGGGTCTTTCCCAGGTTAGTCCATAAAATTGGATTTCACTCACAAGATACCTGAAATACCATTTACTACTTGAACAGTGTCTTTTGAGTGAGATTGTATTCAAATTCCAACCACTCAGGTGGGACAGAAGGCTTCAGGAAATGCAGACATCCTCTTAAATGGCCCGCACACTGACTCATTCACAGGTACTCACCTTGGGCTCCAACAGAGGGATGATGCTTCGGGGGCCTTGGAGACATATGGAGGCCAGCCAAGGTGTGTGGCTTCAGAGGGAGGACTGGAGGAGAGTCGGCATTTTCCCTGCAAAGGGTCCTGCTACCATGCAGCCAGCAGGCGGGTGCCATCTTTCCTGTGTTGAGCCCGCCCCCATAGGCCAAATCTGAATCTGATTGACTTGGTGAATTTTGCTGTTTTACCTTGCTGATTCAGCTGGAACCCCACCTATTCCAACGTGTGCACCGCTGGAGGCACTTTCTCCGTGAGGAGCCAGATCATCCCACATTGCACTTTCTTAGAAAACTATCAGGGTCCACGGGCCCCAGGCCGGTAGTGACTGGCCTTGGTGTGCTCTGAGACTTTCTCTGAGTTGCTCCAGGCTTAGCACTGGCACCAAACCAGAGTCTACATTAACCTGGTGACCACAACTCTTCCCAATATAGTGATTCCCAGAGACCCTGCCTCACCCAACTTACATACTGCACAAGGCTTTATCAGTAGCTGAAATTTAAGGGATCCGGCAGTTGGCAGCAGACTTCCAAGTGTCCTGTTTTTTTGCGAAGTTACTCTAGGCCTGGTACTGGTGGCAGCCATCCTCGGTTCACAGCGTGGCCTTTCCCACCTACCTCCAGGTTTAGAACAGGCATCAAACAACTGTGAATCACTTTGTAGCTCCTACTACATAGTCCCCTGCCAGTCACAGGCAGTGGCTAACCTGGGCCTGCACCAGAGCCCCTTCCAAAAGGCCCCAGAACCAACATACATGTAGGTTGGCTTCAGACTATAGCAGAGCTCCAGCCGATTAGCCCCACAAGTGGCATATGCAAAGGATGGTCTCAACAGGCACCAGAGCCCACTGGAGTGAATACCACCCAATCGGAATAGCAAAAAGAATCCAAAAAAACGAGTCTAGTTTAAGAGACCTCTTGAACAACATCAAGTGTAACAACATTCGCATCATAGGGGTACCAGAAGGAGGAGAGAGAAATCAAGGGATTGAGAATCTATTTGAAGAAATAATGACTGAGAACTTCCCTACCCTGGTGAAGGAAATAGACATACAAGTCCAGGAAGTGCAGAGAGTCCCAAACAAAATTAATCCAAACAGGTCCACACCTAGACACATTACAATTAAAATGGCAAATGTTAAAGACAAAGAGAGAATTCTAAAAGCAGCATGAGAAAGGCAACTAGTAACTTATAAGGGAGCTCCCATAAGACTGTCAGCTAATTTCCCATCAGAAACTTTGCAGGCCAGAAGAGACTTGTAGGAAATATTCAATGTGATGGAAAGCAAGGACCTACAACCAACACTATTCTACCCAGCGAGAATATTATTTAAAATTGCAGGACAGGTAGTTTCTCAGACAAGAGAAAGGTTACGGAGCTCATCACCACCAAACCAGTATTACAAAGAATGTTAGAGGAACTTAGTTTAAGATGGAAAAAAAAATCAAAATTAAGATTAGTAAAATGGCAATAACTACATATCTATCAACAATTACTTTCAATGTAAATGGATTAAATGATCAATCAAAATATATAGGAGGGCTAAATGGATAAGTAAACAAAACCCTTACATATGCTGCTTACAAGAGACTCACTTTAGATGGAAAGACACATAGAGACAGAAAGTGAATGGATGCAAAAAGATATTTCATGAAAATGGAAAGGAAAATAAAAAGCTGAAGTAGCAATATTTACACCAGGCAAAATAGATTTTAAAACAAAGACTGTAAGAAGAGACAATGAAGGATCCAGCAACCCCATTTCAGGGTATTTATTGAAGAAACCCAAAACGCTAATTCAAGGGGACATGTGTATCCATATGTTCATTGCAGCATTGTTTACAATGGCCAAGATGTGGAGGCAGCCTGGAAGTCTGTCAATGGAAGAATGGATAAAGAGGAGGTGGTACACATATGCAATGGCATATTGCTTGGCCATGGGAGGGAATGGGTTCTTGCCATCTGCAGTGGCATGGATGGGCCTGGAGGGTATTATGCTGAGTGGAGTATATCAGACAGAGAAAGACAGACGCAATGTGATTTCACTTATATGTGGAATCTAAGAACAAAATTAACAAATAAAACAGAAACAGACTCATAAATACAGGAAACATTTTTATGGTTGCCAGATGGGAGGGGCATCAAGGATATGGTTGAAAGAAGGGAAAAGGGATTAAGAAGTACAAATTGGTTGTTACAAAGTAGGTATGGGAATGTAGAGTATAGCATAAGAAATATAGTCAATAATATTGTAATAACTATGTATAGTGTCAGATGGGTATTAGATTTGTTGAGGTGATAGATAGGAGAGAATTGTGGTGCACAATGAAAAAGGTGACGGGATTAAAAAGTACAAATTTATAGCTACAAAATAGTCGTGGGGATGTAAAGTAAAGCATAGGAAATATAGTCAATGATATGGTAATAACTATGTATAGTGCCAGGTGGGTACTAGACTAGTCAGGGGATCACTTCTTAAATTATATAAATGTCTAACCACATCTTAAGTTAATATAAAATAATATTGAATGTCAACAGTAATTGATAATTATAAAAGGGAGAAGGGGGAAGGGGTCCAAATCCAAAAGGTCCAAATCTCCACATATAAAACAAATAAGTTATGGGTATGTAAAGTACAGCATAGGGAATATAGTGAATAATATTGTGATAGTGTGGTATGGTATCAGATGGTTGCTGGACTTATCATAGTGATCACTTTTTTAGGTATATAAATGTTGAATAACTATGGTGTACCCTTGAAGCTAACATAATATTGTATATTAGTAGATTTTTAATAAAAATCTTTTTTTAAAAAAACAGGTACAGAAATTTTTAGACTTGAAATATTCCAAAAACTACCTCCCATGGAATTTCTTCTTAAGAGGATTTTCTCCACCACAAGAAGAATCTATATAAATATGATCTAGGATACAGAAAGTAGGAAATACAACACAGGAGAGAAGTGAAGGCAAGTTCCAGGATGGTGTGAAAGGAGATTTCAGTATAACAGCTGGACACCACAACTAATTGATAACTGGTCCAAAATGGCCATACTTAAGAAATAGGTACATTGAAGGCTATCATAACCATGCATTCTGCTGGTATCATCTTAATTTAAACAATTACTGGAGGATATACTTCACCAAACAAAGAAGTTAAAACGTGAGATACAAGAAACAGCAAATTCAACTCAGAAGAAAGACAAAGGGAATTCCAATAATTACAACAAAGAGAAGTAATAGTTTATGATAAGGGCTGTATAGTTCAGATAGAAAAAAAAACAGAGAGAGAGAAATGTATCTAAGAAAAAAATATAGAGCAGGTAAATTTCTGATGTAATTGACCTTACAGAAAATTTCACTGAGAAGCTTTAGGAAAGTGTGAAAGCAAGGACGTTAGCCATAAACACAAAGAAAATCAAGCAATTAAAAATAAATATGAATATGAGTAACCAAGGGTGCACCAGCAAACCTGGAATTTAGAGACTGCTTGTAAGATGGCTCAGCCTGATCTTGGGTACGTAATATCTAGAAAGATATTCTAAAATCTCAAGGTCCCAGATGAAGAAATTTTTGGAATACAAAAACCTAAATTCAACAAAATAAACATCAAAGATGTTTAGACAAGAAACTTCATCAGTTGAAGTTATTTAATAAACTAGGAAAAGTCTACAGTCTCTAACAACCCTTTATAGAGTTTGTTCCCTAACAAACCTCATACCATGGTAAAGTTATATCCCGTTTTGGACAGACCACTCACTGCAGCAGGGAGGCAGGGGCAGTAACAAAAAAGAGATGTAGAGTAAGGACTGAGGTCATTCATCTCATGGTCTTAACTCCAAGTCCTATCTGTGGTGTGTAAGGTGGCAGCACAAAGTACATCAGAGACAAGAGGATACCTTCAGGGTTAGGATAAAGGGATCTGCTGTTAGCGTGGGACTTCTCTACGTAAAAATCTGCCACTGTATGTCCTCTCCGCACTGAGGTGAGAGCTACCTTGAGCAGCCAGTGTGACCAGAGGGTTTGGGACCAATGCTGACAAAGTAGTCTTTTCCTCTATACTTCTGCAATTTTTGTGATACCTGGGGGCGTCCAATATTTTTGTTTAAACCAGGCTAGCTATTTAATACTTAAATATATTTATTTAAAAGGTAGATTGATGACATGGCCATAAAGAGAAAACCATTATCACATTCTGTGGTAACCAGCCTCCAAAATGGCCCCAATGATTCTTGTTTCCATATATTCATACCCCGGTGTTGTCCCATGCTGAAAAGGGCTGACATATATATATATATATATATATCAGATATAGATAGATAGATAGATAGATAGATAGATAGATAGATAGATATAGATATAGATATAGATATAGATATAGATATAGATATAGATATAGATATAGATATAGATATATATTGTATATAACAGATAGGATACTGAAGAAAAGATGGAGTGTGACTTCTAAGGTTAGATCACAAAAAACATTATGATTCTGCCTACTCTCTCCTGGATCACTCACTCTGTGAGAGGCCATTCAAGTCACCCTGAGAAGAGGTCCACGTGATAAGAAACCAAGGCCTCTTGCCAACAACCATGTAGACTGAGCCACTGTGGAAGCAGACCCTCCAGCCCCAGTCGAACTTCCAGATGAGTGCAGCCATGACTGACACTATGAGGCTGGCACTGTGACTCCAACCTCATGAGAGACTTTGGGCAGAAAAGATCCAGTTAAGATGCTCCTGAATTCTTGACCCACAGAGACTGTGTGAGATAACGTTTATTGTTGCTCTAGGCTGCTAAGTTTTTATATATTTTATTACATAGTTGCAAATAACTAATATACTTTCTATAAATAGAGAATGAAAAATGAACCAACTGCTGTTAAATTCTACTCAGACAATTCCCTGACACAAGCTCTGAGCCTAAGATTTGGTGTCTATTAGTGAAAGGGGAAGATTAGCAAGTATTCAAGTTACAGACTAACTCCAAACAGATTTTTTTTCTCCTTAAGATTGCCTTTGCTAAGAGAGTAGATCTTAAAAGTTCTCATTACAAGAAAAAGAAAAAAATGTAACTCTGTATCATGATGGATGTTAACTGGAGTTATTGTGATAAACATTTCTCAAAAAAAAAAACACATTGCTTTCTGTGGTGACTCGAAGTATATACTAGGAATTTACGCTTCTCAGAAAAATTTTTCCCTAGGATGTATTTGCATGAAGGAAAAAAATGCTACAAGAAAACTCATAATTAAACGAGAAAGACAAAACATGCAAGTATGCATGTGGAGGACAGACAATTAAGTTCGCAAACTTTCTACTGCAGAAGTGCACAGTGGAAAGTTCATGAACTTAATTGTCTTACCTTTCATACATATGCACATACACTCACACACATACACACATTATACAGTTTGAGCTGGAGAAATAGGCTCTTCAGCTGAGAGTTCCTGGAAAGAAGAAACTGTAGCTGATTCACCCTTGTGTTCTCAAAGTTTGAGACAGTGTTTGGATAAAGTTTGTGCGATGGGGAAGAGAAAAAGAGAATTGAAAAGAGCTGTCTCCCTATGTGGTTCAGTTGTTTAATTGGATATTTTGTACCATCTTAAATGGTTTCAAAAGGGGCTGGCCGAGTGGCTCAGTTGCTTAGGAGCGAGCTCAAGAGAGCGAGCTCTGAGCAACAGCGGTTTGATGCCCAGCCCGAGCTGAGCTGCCGCTGAGCTGCCAACAGGTGGAAGGATGGCTCAGCTAAAAAATTAATTAATTAATTAATTAATTAAAAGGTTTCAAGAACCCACAATGATTCGTGTTCCATACTTGGGGAGAGGTAGATGGTGGAAATGTCAGGGGATGGTGTCAGAAGTACTACAGAGTTTCTAGGCCCAGTTTTAACAATCCTTGGTGAGTGACTTTGGCATGTGACATCAGCCCATGAACCTCAATCTCCTTCTCTATCAAAGGAAGATTGTACCAGGTGATGCATGAGGTCCCTTGTAGTTCTTATAATCATAATTCCAGGTGGGACCCAAGACATAAATAATATAATATTCACCAGAACATCATAGGACAGATATGGCAACCTGCAGAAAGCAGTCTGCAAAACTACTCTTTATGCGCAGCTCAAACATTTTTAATGTGTTTTTGTAAGTGTCAGATTTGTTCACTCAAGATTTGAAAAATAAATTTAGTCACATGCTACAATTAAAAAAATAAACAGCATTCCTGATTTATGCATCAAAAGCGGTTCTGATCATCGCTAAAAATAAAGTCTCTAGCCTGAGTCATATCCAAGTCATAATAATTAAATATCAAGGAGCAGAAGCTTGAAAAGGGTGAGGTCTGATTTCATTCCAGATGTGCATTTTTCACTGAGTATCAAAGTGACAGAGTTTCTGCGTGAGAGCCAAGCAGGCCCTGTGCCAACCTGAGCATTTTCTTTGACCTACAGAAAGCTAACCTGCTGGACCTGAAATTCTGAGAGAGCTGAGCTCATTTTCCAGAGCAGGCTAATGTTTTAATGACCCTAAATTGACTCTAATCTACCTATGAACATATGTGCACTCACAGTGACATGTCAGCCTAGCATTATTTTCATAATATGTCCATCTTATTGCATCTCTCATCTAAGACTAAGGCAATGAGGTATTTCCCACTGAGGAGCCTCCATCAGCCAAAATCGCCTACTTAACATCTACTTTGGAGGTTAACAATGCTGCAAGGTCATTTCCTCCATTCACCAGTTTTAGTGCAAGAGGGAGAAACTTCTCTTTCATGAGGCCGTCTGAAAAAACCATATTTGAGGGTTATGTACCAACTTAAAAACAATTTTAAATTTTGGCTTGACTGTTTTTTCTGTGTTTAGATGAAAATGTAAAACATTCATTTCTGGTAAATTTAAGGTCAGAGCTTATAAAATTTAATTTCGTAACTATAAATAATAATCAGCATTAAGGGGATGCAAAAAGAAGGAGGAAATAAAAACAAAAAACGAATGGAAGAAGGAGGAAGTGAGAACAAAAGATGAAAAGAGAAAAACAGGAATAATGGACTGAAATGATGGAGGGAAAAAGAGACAAAAATTAGAAGGGAAAGCAAATATTGACCTACACATCAGTCTCTCACAGTCTTCTCTTTAGCACATGATGACTTTCATATTAAGGCATTTTTATGGATAGCAATGGTGACATGTCCTTATGAAATCATCCAGTTCTAGCCCAACCTGCTCCTCACAGATGAGTCTGTCCAAGGTCACACATAGTAAATGGCAGAACCATGTTTTATATGCCACCCTCTATCCCCACCCATCCACTCAACATAATGGGAGCTCAGCTCTTGCTGAATTATTGAAGGAGCCCCAAGTGGTTCTTCAGATAATCACACAATTATCCTGATCCATCTTGAGAAATTAAAAAAACAAAAACAAACAATGTTAGTAAGTTTGTTAAAGACAAAAGAAATTTCACCACAGACTTGTTTTCCAACCCAGCTAGAGTAGCTCTGAACCACTTATAAATGTTCTTCAAAGTCTGTGCAAAGCCAAGGCCACTCAGAAGGCCACCGTCTGCTCGTTTGTCTCAGGAGAGCACAGACTTCTTTCCATATTCCTTCAAAGGAGCTTAGTGTTTGGGGTAAATGTAGCAGGATAACATACTGAAATATCAATTTGTGTTTGCTTTCTCTATACTTTTCTTCCCTTCCATCTCTAGTTGGTAGTCAGCATTGTATTTCCTTTTCTTGGTGGCTTTTAGAAGGTGGAAAATCTAGAGATGCAGTTCTACCTGTATTTTATAAAGCCTAAACTTGTCAACAAATTTAAGCGAAGTATCTGAAAAGAGGGAGGGAGGAAGGGAGTGCCTTTGAGGTCAGCAAGATGGGAGAAAAGTGTGTGGGTGTTCCCCTAGAGAGGAAGAGGAGTACAGCCTCTCCCAGGGTCTGGACCTCAGTCTGTGAATATGTGGCCATCCAGTGAAGAGGCCAGAACTCAGAGGAGGCATCTATGTGCTACAGAAGGGCTCTGGCCATAGGACCTGAAGGGAATGGGGGCTGAGACAACGGGCATCTCAGTGGTACTGATGATCCATGAGTTTAGGGGCCTCTCTACACTTTGGTGCCACTTCAGACCAAAGAACCAAGGGTATAAGACACAACTGTGTGATCTGTGTCCTGCACAAGTGTCCTGTCCACAGGGGCAAGAAGTAGCTGAAATGCAGCCTGCACTCAGCAGGTTGAGCTATACACCACTATGCAGGCGTACCTCCACCAGGAGGAGGTGCCCTTTTCCAATAGGCACATAGGTGCCCTATGGCCTGGCAGTGGCTTTGCCCCACCCTCGGAGAGAGAACTTCTCTAATGACTATGAATGAATTTTCCATTACACGAGTAGGATGGGTGGGAGGGGCTTACAGTCAGATATAAGAGTTTTAAAGAGAATAAAGAAGTGGAATATTTGTGGTAGACAGAAATTCATACTTGCTACATTTAAAGCCGTGATCAGCCTTTCTCGCACCCAAAACACAGCATGGGGAGCTGCCTCCATGGCAACCTTTCTACAGCTCAGAAGCACGTCTTACAGAGGCAGTATCCCTGACACATAGCAGAGGGGACAGAAATGCCTCATTAGTTCTCACTCCTAGAGGAGGAGGGCAATGGAAACTTATTAGATGTGACTCTACCTGGGTAAATTGGAGGCCATCAGACACACCACTGAATGCCAGCAGCTGGCTCAAGGGTGGAAGAGCGTACCCCATGAAAGCTGGTTTTTGTCAGGGAGGCTCCACTTCCCACTGTCCTCAGGCACATATGGGCCACTATTCATCCAGGGATCCAGAACGGATGTCATCCTGCCTTAACGGCAGCAGGACCTCTGGTCTTTGACCCATGTAAATCTCAATTAGCCAAAATTATTCAGCTGTGTCCAGGCTCTGTCTTCCTTCAAAACTCCTAATTGTGTGAAAGGCACATTCCTTTGAGGCACGGCCCCCGCCTCCATGATCTGACCATCCCATCCCCCAACCCCTCCCAAGGGTATCTCTAGTTTTGTTTCTTCTCTTAACAAATTGTGCCAATCATTAAGGAAATTCCTCTGAAACGTTATTACTCTTGGCTATCTTTTGCTCATTAGCCAGTGAGCCAAGCAAATGTCCCCATTTAAGCAGCTTCCAATTCCCAGGTCCAGCCAAGCACTTCAAGATCCCATCAGCCTCCCCGTCCACCCTGCTGAGAAAACACAGTCGGGCAAATGCTCAAGAAACATAAAGGGATGTTAATATTGTACCAAATAACAGTGAGCAAACCTGCAAGCCAATGATTATACATCCGTTTCCTCACTCTGAGGCTTTCTCTTAACCTCTGCAGAATAAGTAATTAGAGGTACAGTCGCATAATCCAGAGCGAACGTTAGTGATTCATTTGGATTCCCCAATGGTGAACTCTTCAAAACTTACCCATGCTGTTTTTGTTGATGCGATTGAATATCCCTTGTTGGCTGTATCTGTTTGAGTTTTGGCAGGAGGTGGAGCATGCTAGAAGCCAAACTGAGATCTCATTACTATGATTCACTTATACTAATAAGACATCATCCTTGAAGTTGCCCATACTGACCCCACTGACAATACCAAGGCAAAGTTCCAGGATGTCACAGGCATCGCCCCAGGAAGCAGAAGCTAGATACACCCTGACTGACTACAACATCCAGAAAGAATCTACTCTGCACTGATCCAGGCTACATAAAGTGCAAGTGTTCAAATTCATTTCAGGCTTTTGAGAAGAAAAAAAAATGCATTAAAAAAAACACGCTATTTATGTTCATTACAAACAAATCAAAATAAGATATAACGAACAAGCTAGTTTTCTCCTTTTGTTCCTTAAACCACTTCTCTTACTTCTTATAAAACCACATCAGAAGAATGAAATCCCTACTGAATAAGCAGAACTGGAATTACATTAGGCAAATGAAAACAGCAAATGCTAATTCTGAAAATTCACATTAGGTCACTTTGGTTTCATTCTCTGTCTCTTTATGTAAAGCAAGCAAAGGCCTTCTTTTGTTTTCTCTATTCTGTGATTAAAATGCTGCTAGTTTACTGTGTCAAAAGAAACATGGTGATAGTCCCCCTAAATTTCGGTGTTGGGATTTAAGCTACATTGCCATAGTGAGTCAACCATTTCCTTCTATCCATCTGCCCAGTTGACTCCCTACTGGATATGGGTCTGGAGCAAGAACACTAGGAAAATGAGAAAGCAAAGTGGCAGGTGGGATATACACTGTAGGTGCTGCAGACTGTTCTTTAAGCTGTGCATGGTCCTTGGTGCCCAGGGTGTAGGGAGCAGGAAAAGACTAGGACATGTCACTACAGAAGAGCCTTGTGGAGCCCCTATCCTGTAGAGCAGACCTGAACACAAACGATTCCAGGAAATCATGCACTGCAGAAAAAACAGGCCTAAGTCCGCCCAGGTCTGCAGAAGGGCAGAGGAGTGAGAGCAAAGCAGAAAGGAGAGGTAGGGCTGGAACATATCTCTGGAGAGGAATACACTTCATGCTTTGGCTTTTCCAAATCTTCAAAACTCCTTTTAGAACCTTGTGGACCAACAGTAGCAACGTCACCTGGGAAACTCCTGGGAATGCAGAATCTCAGGCCCCATTTCAGGCTTGTAAATCAGAATCTACATTTTGAAAATGTGATTCTTATGCACATTAAAGTTTCAGAAACACTGGTCTAAAACATAGCTGAAAAAAAAAGAAACAGTGGCCCTGGGCCCCTAGGGAAATAAAAGGTATAGAAAGGGAGAAGTGATGGGATAAATATGACAATAGAATGCATATTTTTTAAAATGTAGGGAGAAAAAAGATCCAAATATAGAATTTACCTACCTAGTGGGACATTGATTGCCTTCTCAAATCTGCTGCTTCATCTCTTTCTTCCAGCTATAGTACAACACACACTCATCAACATTCATTCATTCACCTTTCACTTACCATCTCTCATCAAGAATCTACAGAAACCTGGGGGCGGCTGGTTAGCTTAGTTGGCTAGAGCACAGTGCTCATAACACCAAGATTGCCGGTTTGATTCCCACATGGGCCACAGAGCTGCACCCTCCACAACTAAATTGAAGACAACCTCTTTACTTGGAGCTGATGGGTCCTGGGAAAACACACTGTTCCCCAATAAAATTTCTTAAAAAAAAAAAGAATCTACAGAAACCTCTGGGATGGTCTCCTGCCTATAGTCACTTCCCTCACTAATGTCTTTGATGGACAACCTGCAGATCAGTCTTCATTAGATATTTCTGACTTTCATCATCCTCTAGTTCTCTTCATAGTTCTGCCTATTAAACATGGCAGGTTGAACTCACTTGTGTACCCCACCCTCTCTTTCTGGAAACCTCATTTCATGGAACAAAAGATTTTTTAAAAGGTACAACCCTACAAGGATGAAAGAAACAGCAGAGGACACTTCAGCCTGAACAAAATATCCCATAAGTTTGAAAAACAGAAAGCAGAGAGAGGGTAACTGATGTAAACAATCAGTGGAAACTTCATTCTATTGTCTTTGCAGGGGGCGCCAATTCAATAAGGGCTGATAGACCCGGAAGAATCAGAAAATTTGGGGTGGCACACAGTGTTGTGTAAGGCAGAGGTGAGGGGGTGGGCTTTTTCGTGGAATAATTAGACCACAGGTCTTCTCCCCCATTTCCATGCAGCCCAGGAAACACACTCACACACTGAACCCCTATTGGAGTCCAGTGTCGTATTCTCAGAGAAATTGAACCAAAAATGTTTCTGAAATAAGGATTCCAAGCTTAGTGCTGAGTAGGAATGAGAGGCAGTGCTAAGAATAGGGGGACTGAGTTAAATTTACACTCACCAGTGGGAGCCTCAACTCCCTGTTTCCAAAAGGCAGAGAGCCAAGCCTTTACCATCAGAAAGCAGGGGAGAGGGTTCTGCTCTGGAGAAGCTGAACAGCCTCAGAGAAAAAAATCTACAGTTGACCAACCAAAGAGCAGGGTAGCCAGCCTCTCCTCTTGAGGTGAAACCCACCAGCAAAAAGCATAAAGACTCTGCAGGTGGTGTTTTAGTGTCCTGTTCTTGCATTGAAATCAGTAGACCAAGATCACTCAGGTTTAAGAAGGGCTAACAATATTAAAGGTGAAGGCCAAAACAGGAAATGATTTTTACAAAACAAAAACTTAGGAAACATAGACAACACAGGAAGCAAAAGGAAACTTATGAAAAACACAGAAATAACATTGCCTCCATGAAACAAGAATAAGAGGATATATGAAAGAAACAAGAGGAATAACCAGAGAACAAGAAAATGTGAAAAATTTCAATTTCATAGTCAAAAATTTATTTAAATTCAGAAGAGGGTTAGAAGGCCAAGTTGAGACAGTCTTTTATAAAGTGGAACAAATAAATAAAAAGTTAAACAATAGGGAAAAAAACCCTGGAGATTTAATTCAGGAAGCCAATATCCTCCAATGAGCTCAAGAAAAAAAATGAACATAGGATGCAGCCAGGATATAATTATAATTCAGCACAACAAATGAAGAAAGACACAAACAAAGAGACAAAAATAACAAGAAGATCTTAAAAACTAACTGGGAGTGGGAGATAGTGGACAAAAACAGAGCAATGCCTTAAAAATTCTAAGGGAAAACTTAAAACCTAAAATTCCATACTCGGTCAAACTATTAATCATGTGTGAAAGAAGAATAAAGATATTTTCTGATATGCAAGGAATCCAAAAATATACTTCCTGTGTGTCTTCTTTTTCAGGAAGTTTCTGAAGGTGCCCTCCATCAAAATGAGAACATAAATCAAGACGGGGTAGTTGAGGGTCCAGGAAATGGGTTTCTAAACAGGAGAGCCAGGAAAGAAAATCCCAGGATGGCTGTGAAGGAGAATACAGTACCGAAGGGAGCAGAAAGATGGAGAATGCCAAAAAAAAAAAAGAAAAGAAAAGAAAAGAAAAGAACTATTGGATTATATGATGTATTTAAAACAAATTTTTTAAAGTCTTATTGATTCCAAAAAAAGCAGAGTTGTAAGAGGAAAAATTATATATGACTAGTACAGTACAATAGTTAGCTCAGCAGTAGCAATACCCAGATGGTCAGATAACTCTAAATATGAATAGTGAGTTCACACAAAGTGTAACAAAATTTTATTAAAAAGAGAGTGAGAGTGTATGTGTATGTAGGGTATGGTGGAGGATAAGAGGGGTGGGTGTAAAAAAGAGCTAAATCATCATCTATAATAATATGATATCAGTCTAAATATCATATTATTATTATTATTAGATAGATAATGTCTAAATTGATAAATCAAGAAGTGGCCATATAAGCATATATTTATAATAGAAACATAGAGGAAAGGACAATTAAAAGAATTGAAAGATTTTGTTCCTGGAGAGTAGGCCTGTGAGGTGGGAAGGGGTGAGTGAAGGGATTACTATTTTTCTAATTAGTCCTCAAGTACTACTTGACTTTTTAATATATGAAAATAGATACCCTTGATAAATTGAAGATTAACGTTTAAAAGGATGAGGAGTAGGAGGAACAGGAAGAGCAAAGAAAGAAAGAGGAAAGAGAGGAGGAGAAAGAGAAGGAGAAGGAGGCAGAGGAGGAATAGGAGGAGGGAGAGAAATGTTTCTGTCCTAAAGAATGAAGTCTAAGTCTCCTGGGCTAGATGACAAAATGATCATGAACTTTATCTGTGCCCTCCAGACACCCATGGAAATGCCCCCACGACACATAAAAACAGTGAAAACACTGTGGCTTTTGCAGGGCTAGCCACTGGAAAGATGATATGTTTACATATGATACTGCAAGGAATTTCTGCTGAACAAAGTACAAGCAGAATGGGATGAAAGGTTCATCACCTTCTTAGCTGGCTTCCAGGTCCCTGTCATTTGAAAGAGCAATGCTTGAGGAGAGAGAGAAAGTCACCATGAGAGAGCCTCACCCCACTACATTCACCCCCATCATGATGGTTTTATATTGGCTGTGTAGACCAAACCCCCAGCTGGCTGCACCCTCTGAAGGAACATGGGGTTGTGCTCAAGCTTTTCTCCACTTCCTGAGTTCCCCAGTCTTGTCAAGTCCTAGGTTGCAGAAATTTCTCAGCATTTTCAGCATGTGGATGACTCTGTTCTCTAGTTTCCAGCAAGAATATGGACTTTCCCCTATTTGCAATAATCCTCTAGTTATTTCTTTTACAATTTGAAAGGCATGCTAGAGTCAGGGATATGCGTTAACATTACTACCCAGAGCTGAAGCCTCACAGAAAACTTCCCCCTTCTCTTTGGTTAACAACATGGGCTTTAGCTAGACAAAAATGTGTTGGAATCCCAGCTTTACCACTTGATAACCTTAGGAAGTCACATCACCTCTCTGCACTTTAGTTTCCTTATCTGTAAAATGGGAAAATTGATAATACCAACCTCTCAGATTGTCAGGACCTAGAGAGCAAATATGCATAACATGTTAGTATGCATAAAAGGCATAAAATATTTTTAAAGTATTATAACTAAAACAGAATGACATTTCAGAGAGACAGAGAAAGAGAGAGAGAGAGAGAGAGAGAGAGAGAGAGAGAGAGAGAGAGAGAAAGAGAGAAGCATTTATCAAGAATTTAATACCCAGGGCAGCTGGTTAGCTCAGTTGGTTAGAGTGCAGTGCTCATAGCACCAACGTTGCCAGTTCAAACTCCACATGGGCCACTGAGATGCGCCCTCCACAACTAGATTGAAACAACTACTTGACTTGGAGCTAGCTGATGGGTCCTGGAAAAACACATTGTCCCCCAATAAAAAATAAATAAATAAATAAGAATTCAATATCAAATGGGATCAGGAAGAATACAACATGCCCAGTTTTCTCTCATACACAGTTATCCCATCTCTGTGCAAGCAGATGTCCCTACCAGCCTTTATTTCTAAGCTTCTTTGGAAACAGCCCTGTTAAAATGAGCCCTGCCTCCTTGGCACTGGTTTAAGCCCTTCCCAGCCTACAGGATGCACCTTTACCATGTCGGTCTAACTGTCACTAGTCAAAAAAGGCAACTCAGAGAAGATTAGGAAATGCCCCACTCTGCACTGAAATACTTACTTCAGCCTACACTTAAAGAGAAAAAGAGTTTCTCAAAGGTAGAGATGCCAACTGGAAGGCCAATGAGTGGTCAAGAAGAGAGAAGTAGGAAAGGCCATATGTCTGAAACCCAGAGTGGACATGAGCACAGAAATGGAAAACCTTAGCCTTTCAACATGTCATTGTCCTACAGGAAGATGGCCCAACAGCCACCTTCACAAAGGATGATAACAATACCGATGCTTCTCGACTTACAAAGGGGTTACGTCCCAAACACCCATAATAAGTTGAAAATATCCTAAGTCAAAAATGCATTTAATACACCCAACCTACCAAACATCATAACCTAGCCTACCTAAAACATGCTCATAACACTTACGTACAGTTGAGGAATATCATCTAACACAAAACCTATTATATAATAAAGTGTTGAATCTCTCATAATTTGTTGAATACTGTACTGAAAGTGAGGAGCAAAATGGTTGTATGTACCACACATCATAGCCAGGGAAAAGATCAAAATCAAAATTCAAAGTATGGTTTCTACTGAATTCATATCTCAGGCCAGCCGAGTGGCTCAGTTGATTAAGAGCTCGCTCAAGAGTTTGAGCTCTAAGCAACAGTGGTTCGAGTCCCGGCCTGAGCTGAGCAGACGCTGAGCTACCAACAGGTAGCAGGATGGCTCAGCTAAAAAAAAAAAAAAAATTGAATTCATATCTCTTTTGCACCATTGTAAAGTAGAAAAATCATAACTTGAACTGTTATACATTGGAGCCCATCCATACTGAATGCTTTTATGAAGCACACTCCAGTTTTCAAAGCAGCCTGTCTTCTCATTCACTCCTAACACACGCTCTGAGAAGTCATTTGAGCAGGTGGCATTGTCCATTTCACAGATGAGAAACGGAGGCTTAGAAAGATCAGATGACTTGCTCAAGTTCCTATGTCCAGAGACTAAAACCAAGAAGCTTTGATGCAAAGCCCAATGCCTTTCATGCTGTTGCTCATAAAGGCGGATGGATGGGTGCAGCCTGGCTGCAGAGCACCATGGAGGCAATGATGGAAACCTCAGTTCTGTGACTCCGATCATTTTCATAGTCGATTGAGAAAAGAATGCTCCTTCCTTCCTGGCTGGGGTATCCCTCGTGACAAGGGGTACTGGAAGGAAGAATACTGTGCAGAGGGTCTCTGGCCGATTGTCCCTGGAGGACACATGAAAGCAGAAAGACACTGGCCTGCCTGAATTAGCTTAAGTAGGAACTCCCCTAAATATATGAGGATGGACTCAATCACCTTATAACATATGGAACTCATTATCCTAGGAGTCCACTTGAGTGGAGTATTAAGTGGTTGAAGAGGGCTTTGAATGATGATATGGTCAATTGATCCAAATTGGATTATTAAGAAGGGGGTTGGGGTTGTTGGATTTTCCCCCCTCAAGTTTGAGGATGATGCTAATAGAAGGAGCTGCAAACACTAATCCTCAGATGGCTGATATGGGCTGATCCAGGGCAGAGTTTTCTGTGCAGCCCATTTTTGTAATTTTGATAAACAATCCCCTAGAGACTATCAAAAAACTCTGGCACTATGACAGGGGTAATGTCACTGAGAGAATCCCAATCATACTCCTTCCTAATTATGAGTCTTATAGTCTTTGGAATTGATTCATTTCTGACTAGTCAGAAAGAAAAAAAGAAAGAGAGAGAGAGAGAGAGAGAGAGAGAGAGAGAGAGAGAGAGAGAGAGAGAGGGA